>NC_092878.1:25561402-25763902 GCF_028372415.1 Notamacropus eugenii | reverse complement strand
CCTTAAATTTATGTCACTTCCAGCATGATCCTTTGTGTATTTGGTCTAGCCTGCTTCTCCCTTATTTATTTTCTTTAGTATCCTTTAATTTCTTCATGCAGCATCCATAGCTATGATATTAAGAAAGCAAAGTTGGTAAAGATGGAGAAGTAGCTTGTTACAGAAATCTTTTGCAATTTTTGTCTGCTAAATGTCTTCCAATTTTATCTTTAAATACCCTTAGGATGATATGACTTAGTTCAGTTTCTTGCTAAGGTTGCTGTAAACCTATGTTATTCTCTACTGTTTCATGATATTTAACATCAATATTCTTTCATCTACAAACAACTAAAATTGAGAGTCACTTACAAAGCAGCAGAGGAGGTTCCATAGTGAGCATGAGGAAGCTCCCACATATCACTAAGGAAGAACTACACTTGAAATTAAAGTTAGAAATGTATTAATGAAAAAGGAAATATGCCAATCGTATAGCAAAATCAAGAGATAACTAATGTACAGTCTTCATGCTCCTCTGGTATCCATATGTCCGGTGATAGGCAGCTCACAACATGTTTGGTGGGCTCTATATGAAGGCTTTATAGAATCTGAAGAAGAGTTCTGTAGAATAAGATGGAAATGAGATGTGATCTGCAAGGATTACAGGGAGTGTCTGTACCAAGTGAATCATCAAACTATTGATGTAGCAGCAAAGAAATGTTGTGTGAGCAAATAGTTTATACATAATATATTTTTAAGTTCCTAAATGACACCATCGTTTCAGAGGCATACTGAAGACTGTAAGTATTTTCTCAATTTCCTAATTCCTAATATTTTACCTAATAAAGGGATGAGATGGAGTAATTTCCCTTCCTCTATCATTTAACAGTGAATTTGACTGTGGACTTTGTGAAATCAATTTTCTTGCTCTGAAATCTTTATGCTTATTTCCTGATACTGAGATAAATTTCATATAACTGAGGTTGTCAAATAGCTGAGTTCCAGATAGTTAACATGTTACTGTCTTATGACTGTGAGGAGTCAAGATTTACACTTCCAGCATTTCAGTATGAAAGAACAGATGGGGGTGGAGTGGAGTAGAATGTGTTCCTTTTATAGAAGTTCCAAAAGAAGTTATTACTTCATTAAAACCTTGCTGAGTAGACGTGTCAGATGAGGCTGAATGATATAAACTGTAGAAGAGAGAAAACATCAATTATTTTATAATATTTAGAAGCATGAGAGTACATTCGTGTTAGACGTTTAGGAGGTAAGAAAGCTGGCAGTGACAGAGAACTCCAGTGTCTTTGCCAAGAAAACCCCCAAACAACTCAACAACAAACTCCTTTCTTCCTGTAGTAGTTGCCTCACATATGTCTTTGCATACTTGTGAGGGAAAAGGAAGATATTTAAAAGAGAATTCCAAAAAGCAATGTTCTCTAGAGCACATCAGATAGGCCTCCATTATGAGCAACTGATTATGGGTAACCTATAGGCTGGTGCTTATAGGCTCTTGAACGCTGTATTGGCAGGTCCTGTCAAGCTGGACGATCTTCAAGCATAGGCTTAGAGATAGAATGTATATGTATGTGTGTGTGCTGTCTGTGGACGAACCTAGCAAAGTGCCAGTGGTACAGCATAAGCAGGTTGGATGATGAATTTTTTCACTCCTTGTGACTCACGAAAACTGAGGCATAGAGACCTTGTAACCTTCATTAGTTAAGGAAATACTCCCACAGATGAACTCAAAGACCTTTGAAATACATAATTAAAATAATTTAAGTAGCAGGGATAGCCTAGGGGAACAAAGTAGCAACCTGGTGCAATATGGAAGGAAAGTGGATATAAAGTATGTAAGGCAGCTACTACAGGCATAAAGGAGTTTGATGCTGTTGAGTTCAGCTGTGTCCAGCTCTTCATGGCCCCATTTGGGGTTTTCAAGGCAGAGATACTGGAGTGGCTTGCCATTTCCTTCTCCAGCTCATTTTATAGGTGAAGAAACTGAGGGAAACAGGGTTAAGTGACTTACCCAAGGTCACACAGCTAGTAAGTCTCTAAAGCCTAATTTGAACTCGGGAAGATGAGTCTTCCTGACTCCAGGTATGACACTATCTACTGTGCCACCTAGCTGTCTGAAGAAAGAAGACTAGTTATCAAAACCTTGCATCATGTGAAGCTTTCAATTCAACATTTATTTGGCACCACCCTAAGTTGGGTCCTAAAAGAAAGGAAGGGCCCATAACAGATGGAAAATGGGGGAGGGGAAGGACAGAGTCCATTGTAGATATTCTGTACAGCATGAGAGACTTTTAGGTGCACTGGAGAGAGTGGATGCTGTAGAGGGCAAAATTATAATGGTAGAAGGAAGGAGGCAGGTAATTTCTAAATAGAGAAATACAGTGAACAGAAGAATCTGGGATATATGATTTGTAGAATTAGGAACGATATGATAAGAAATGAAACATTAGGTTGTGCATAAAGACAGGGTACTTGATGGTATTGCTACTTACTTTTTGGACAAATGTCCCTTTTCCCTGTGCACTAATTTGATTCTGCTCTGGGAAATTTGCACTTAGAACCTAGCTGCATTGGAAGAGGAGGAAGGGTTCAATCTTTAGCTTTCTTGTATTTAATCTCTACACTCTCTCTCAACGCAATCTTGTCTATGGTTAAGATTTCAACCATAATTTCTACGTACTTGATTTGCAGATCTCCAACCCCAATTCCTCTCTTTCTTAGAGTTCCAGTCCCACATTTCCATCTTCCTGCTAGTTAGTTCCATGTAAGTATCACACAGGCACTGACAATTCAATAATATTCCAAACACCAAATTCATCATCCTTCTTCAAAGACTGGCTTCTTCTCCTTATTTCTCTATATTGGTTAATGGCATAACCATTTTGTCAGTCACCCATTCTGAAAATATTTCACTCATTTCCATTCCCACTGCTTCAATCATTCTGTCTTCAAAATCTTTCTAGCAAACTTCTCCCTGTTCTGACCGCCATGGCCCCTAATTCAGAACTAACTTCCCCTCTCCTAGACTACTCCTAGACCAGAATAACCTAATTGGATTTCCCCCTCCAATCTATCCTACACTTCACTGACATATCCTCATGTCTGCTGTGATCATGTAACTCCTCAGCTTAAACACCTTCCACAGTTCCCTCTTCCCAAATGAGAGCCAAACTGTAGCTTGCCATTCAGGATCTAACTTACCTTTCCAGCATTATCTCCCCTAACAGACTACACCCTCCAACCACACAAGTTTTCTCAGTCTCTGATGTGGTCCAGGCTCAAAGGCCTCTGTACCAATGCTTAGGCATTATGTAGTTCTTCTTTTCTGGACTTCCCTATCCCCAACACTTGTTCCATTTGAAAACCTTCTCATCCTTTAAAGCCAACTCAGATGCCATCTTCTACACAGTACCCTTATCTCTCCACTCGGAAGCCATCTCTCCTTGCTTTGAATTTTCAAAAGTACTAAATAATTTTCCTATGCATTATCAACTTCCGCTTCATGTTAATGAATTTTTAAATATGCTTTTCTCCCCTGCACCCTCAACTGCCCGCGATCATTTAGTATTCCTGCAGTGCTTAGACTCCCAACAAATGTTTGTTGAAGAGGATTACTGTTGACTAAGGGTTGGGTATGTCAGGAAAAAAATGATCAGAGGAAAAAAACAAAGTTAGGAGAGGTGCTGTTAAGTCTACCCAAAGGGCTCAGGGAAAGTGGAGGGAAAGGAGAAGTAGCTACGCACACCTCTATGTTGGACGGGAAGCGGGCGGCGATAAAGCATGAGGGTGGCAGGGCCATCAAAGGATATCAGTAAAAAGTCACGGGGCAGAGCTGGGCCCGGCGGTCCTGGACACGTCTGTGCCACGGACCCTCTGCCAGGTTGGTGAAGCCCACGGGCCCTTTGCTGGATAACCCTTGGAAAGGCATCAGATAAAATAGAAGGGTTCCGAAGGGCACCGGCTGTCAGGAGGTCTTCTAAAGGTCTCCGGAGCCCAGGTTAAGGAGCCCTGGCAGGATAACGGATGGGCACAGAGCGGGCACGGTGCCCGCGCAGCTGCCGCGCTGGCGGGGCGGGGCTGCGAGGCCGGGCCCCAAGCCGCGAGCTGGCCGCAGGGGGCCGCGGGGCTCCCGCGCCTTCCTACCTGGCCCGGCCGCGGTCGCCGCAGGTCCTGGAAGTCGCGGCCGTAGATGGCCTCCAGCGCCTGCAGCTCGTGGTCCTGGCGCTGCGGGTAGCTCTCGGGCTGCTCCGCCGCGCCGTCGCCCGCTCCGCGCCGGGCCTGCTCTCCGGGCTCCCGCGGCTGGCGGGCCCGGGCGCCCCCGGCCATGGCCGCGGCGGCGGCGTGGGCTGGCGGGACGCCTCTCCGGGCCTCCGATCCGGGCCTCCCTGAGGAGGACGAGGACAAGTCCGGAGGAGGAGGGGCGAGGAGGGAGGGGGGAGGGGCGGGGCGGGCCGCCGGGACGCTGCGCTGCCCCCTGGTGGTCGGAGGGGCCGCCACTCCGCCCCGGGGGAAGGCGGCCTGCTCCAGCCACTGACGAGAGCTTCCTCCCCAGGGCCCCCTTGGACTGTGGCTGGGGATCTGGGGCCCTACACTTGGAACTATAAAGGCTATCTAGTTTATCCCCGTTTTACTGAGGAGGAAACCGAGCCAGGGACAGGTTGTGACAAGTGCCCAAGGAGTGAAGGATGGGCTGGGGCTCGGTGCCAGGGCTGGGCTGGGACTCGATGCCAGGGCTGGGCTGGGACTCGATGCCAGGGCTGGGCTGGGACTCGATGCCAGGGCTGGGCTGGGGCTCGATGGCAGGGCTGGAGCTCGATGCCAAGCCGCGGGATCCTAAATGCCTGGCCTTTTCCGCTGTCCCGAGTGCTGCTTATCTGGGAGGCCAGGCTTCCTCCTTAGCCCGCTCTGGAACCCGTGGAATAGAGCTGGGCCAGCCGTAGTTTGGGAAAGTAATGCAAGAAACGAGAAGGTGGTATAACCGCAAGGACGGGGATATACACAGGGGGCCAACTGGTAGAGATCTGCTTTTCTAGAAGGAAAGCAACTCTTGAGGGGTCAGCAATCACTTTAAGCAAACACTGTACCAACAGAGAAAATGCATGCAGAGAAATAAAGACAGGACTTCCAACTGTCTGACCATAAGCATGCATACATCACAGATCAACAGACAGATCCAACTCTCTGACCACACATACATTCATAGTTACCAGAGAGAGAAGCACCAGTATCTGGGTTTTCTAAGCTAGTGGATGTTACCTTAAGAGCTACCCAGAGTCTAATCTGGTCAAAGGACACTTCCAAGGAGAAAGCCCCAAACTAAAACCTCACTTCAGAGTAGTTATACAGTTTTCAGAGATGGAGGGCATGGAGGGCACACCCTCGGAGGACCCAGTGCCTCAATAGAAATGAACAAAAGGTATTGAGATCTATTAATGAGCAGGGAAGATCTTTAACTCTTCCTCCCTCCCACCTATTAACCTTACATTAACATTACAGGAGGATAAAGAGATGAATGATTCCCTTCTCTGCAGCTTTCTCCAACACTCCTCAAATCCCTGGTAGAGAGATGGCAAAAACAAAAAACAAAAAAAACTTGTGGGATTGGAAGGCTGTCAAAGAAGCCCTCATATTTGAATTCTTTGGGTTTCAAGAGTTGCTGTTTGGTTAGCTCCTTTCAGGAACACTTTCTTCCATATTTCTATGAACTGTATGGTTTATAAGTAGAGAGTCAGTCTCAGTGCATTGGGTGGCAGCATAGGGGTCTAAGAGAGGTGAAACAATGTGACTGGCCCCTTTGTGCTGTGAGAATCTTTGATAGAAGGATTATGTAATGATAATAGGTTATATTTATAAGTACTTTGTAGCTAAAATTCTTTTCATATGTTGTCACAGTGATGAGTTCTGGTTCATTGCAAATATTGTAATACTAATTATAAAAATTATTTGGATGAAGAAGCTGAAGTTTAGAGAAATTGAAGATATGGAACTAGAAGATCTTTTCATTTTACAAATGAGGAAACTGAGGTGCAAAGAAGTAAAGCAACTTGTCCAAAGTCACGTAGGTAACAGAGGACACAGCCAGAATTTGAACCCAAGTATAGTAATTTCTGTGATGTGCCCAAAGACACACAGCTAAGATGTAGCAATGAGGAGTCTAATGTAGGTCTTGTCACTACAAATAAAGATCATATTCCTTAGTTGTTTTTTTTCTTAAGAATCTTTCATTATCTGGTGCCAATTTACTATATTAGCCTTATCCCACATGATTCCTCAACATGTACTTCTCATTTTAGAGAAAAGTACTATTTGATGTCCTGTGAAGAGGCCCCATATGCTTCATTTACTTACACTGCTCATTATGCCTGAAATATCCTCTGTGGTAGGAGTGATATCTCCTTGGTATAGGTTAGACTAATTTCTCCCTAAAAGGCAAGGAAATCACCTTAGAGACTTCCACTAATACTCAAATCATTGACAATTGTGAATGTGAGTGGGATGAGCTTACCCATAAAAAAGAAAGAGCAGAAATGGATTAGAAACCAGAATCCAACAATATGTTATGTATGAGACACACTTGAAGTAGGAAGACACACAGCAAGTAAAAATAAAGGGCTGGAGCAGAACTTAATATGCTTCACCTAAAGTTAAAAAAAAAAAGAGCAGGGAGAGTGATCATGATTTCAGACAAAGCAAAAGCAAAAATAAATCTAATTAAAAGAGGCTATCAGGGAAGCTACATTATGTTAAAAGGTACTATAGACAATGAAATAATATTAAAAAAATTTAACAGCAAGTTTCTTTGATAAGGTTCTCATTTCTCAAAAATATACTGAGTATAGAATTGAGTCAAATTTATAAAAATAAGAGCTATTCCCCAACTGATAAATGATCAAAGGATATAAATAGGCAGTTTTCAGAAGAAGTCAAAGCTATCTAGTCAATTGAAAAATGTTCTAAATCACTATTGATTAGAGTAATGCAAATTAAAATAGTTCTGGGGTACCAACTCACACTTATCAGAAATGACTAATGGTGGAAGGGATGAAGGAAAATAGGTACATTAATAAACTATTGTGAACTGGTCCAATCATTTTGGAGAGCAATTTGGAACTGTGCCCAAAGGGTTATAAAATTGTGCATGCCCCTTGACCCAGCAATACTAGTACCAGGTCTATATTCCAAAGAGATCTAAGAAAAAGGAAAAAGGATTTATATGCATAAAAATATTTACATTAGCTCTTTTTGTGGTGGCACAGTTGGAAATGGGGAATTCTCATCAATTGGAGAATGGCTGAACAAGTTGTATCACATGATTGTGATGGAGTACTATTGTGCTACAAGAAATGATGAGGGGAGTGGTTTCAGAAAAGCATTGTAAGAACTATATGAATTGATGCAGAAGAACCAGGAGATCAATGTGCACAGTAACAGCAATGTTGTAGTGATGAACAACAGTGAACAATTTGGTTACTATGATCAATATGATCCAAGACAATTCCAAAGGACTCGTGATGAAAAAATGCCATCCACCTCCAGAGAGAGAGAACTGATAAACTTATGTGAATTGAAGAGTAGTTTTCTCACTTTATTTTCCTTGCTTTAAAAAAATATGACTAATATGGAAATATGTTTTTCATGATTTCACACTGATGATTAATATTATGTTGCCTGTCTTCTCAGTGGGTATGGGAGGGAGTGGAAGGGAGGAAGAGAATTTGGAACTCAAAATTTAAAAATAAAAAAATGTTAAAAATAAATAATAAAATGTAAAACAAAACTAAAATGTTCAATTGGCCATGTAGTTCTCATTTTGCTCTAATCCCAAACCTGAACTACTTGAAACATAACCCCCAGTTAGGCCTAGCCCAGAATCCCCTCCTATCTCATTTTTGCTTGTTGACAGCCTATTTATCCTATGAGGCCCAGCTAAAATTTTAACTGTTCTATAAAGAATTCTTTGACCCCCTAGCTGGAAACAATCTTTCTCTTAACAAATCTCATAAACATTTGTATTCCCCTTATTAATTTACATTCTAATGTATCAATAATTCTACTAGATTGAAAGTAGTTTCAGGGCTGGAATTGTCTTATTTGTCTTAAGAACCAGAATAGGCTTTTAACCAATAAATCAATATGCATTTATTAAGTACCTACTATGTGACAGGCACTGAAGATACAAAGAGAGGCAAAATACAGTCCTGGCTTTCAAGAAGCTCACAGTCTAAGGCGGGGAGGTAGTAACTTGCAAACAACTATGTACAAAAAGGACATATATAGGATCAATTGGAGATAATTAACAGAAGAAGGTACTAGCATTAAGGGGGATTAGGAAATATTTTAAGTGAGATTTCAAAGAAGCAAGGGAAGCCAGGAGGTGGAAATGAGGAAGGAAAGCATCTCAGGAATGGATAATAGTTGGTGAAAATACAAAGAGAAAGGAAGTTGTGGGATTCCAGGTTATGAAGAACTTTGAACACCAAACAGAGGATTTTATATTTGAACTTGGAAGTAATAGGAAGCCACTGGAGTTCACGGAATATGAAAGATCAATTTGTGAATTAGAAACATCAATTTGACAGCTAAGTATTGGAAGGACTGGAATGGTGAGAGACTTGTGGCAGAGGGACCATCCTTAACACTATTGTAATGGTTCAGTCATTAAGTAGTAAGGTCTTGGTCTAGAGTAGTGGCAGTGTCAGAGGAGAGAAGGGGTAAATATGAGAGTTATTGTGAAAATAAAATCTATAGATAGGGCTTGGCAACAGACTGGATATGTGAGGTTAAAGAGAGTGAGAAGTAGATGATGACATGTAGAGTGGGAGCCTGGGTAAATGGGAGGAAAGTGGTCTCTTTTATAGGAATACAAAAAGTAGAGAGATGAAAAGAAACAGGGGAAAGTACTGAATCCTATTTTGGACATGTAGAATTTAAGATATCTATAGGACATCCAGTCTGAGATGTCTAGTAGGCAGTTGGAGAAGTGAGTCTGGAGATTAGGAGAGCTATTGATTAGATAAGTAGATCTGAGACTCATCAGCATAGATAGGATCACTGAATCCATGGGAGCTGCTGAAATCACCAGAACATAAAAGATAAAACAAGTAAATGAGAAATAAGCTTGGAAGGACAGCACTAAACAGCTCAGGAGAGAGTGAGGTACAGGAAAGGTCTTTGGGAGAAGATGGCATGTTATCTGAATCTTAAAAAAGAGAGATAGAAAGAGGGAAGGAGGGATGCAGGGAGAGAGAGAGAGAATCATTCCAGGCATGTGAAATAGTCAATGCAAAAATATGGAGAGGAAACATGGAGTATTGTGTATGAGGAACAGCAATTTGGCCAGTATGAGTGGATTGTAGAGCTTGTGGAGGGCAGTAAAATATAAGAAGATTGGAAAGGTAGAAAGTGTCCAAACTCTCGGGTTGTAAAGAGCTTTAAATGCCAAACAATGTACTTTATATTTGATCCCTAGATGTAATAGGGATTCACTAGAGCTTTGTGACATAGTATGACATGGTCAAATCTTTATTTTTAGAGAATCGTTTTGGCAGTTATGTGGAGGATGGATTGGAATAGGGAGAGAGGCAGGGAGATCAATTAGAAAGTTATTATAATTGTCCAGGAAAGAGGTGGTGATGACCTAAATTAGGGTGGTGGCTGTGTGAATGGAGAGGAGCCCTATGCAGGAGATGTACAGAAAGAAATTAGAAGATTTGGCAACCTACTGTAAATGTGGAATGAGCAAGTGAGAGGAACCAAGGATGATGCCAACATTGTGAGCCTGGATGGTTGGAAGGATGGTAGAGCCTTCAGTAGCAATAGGGAAATTCAGAAGAGGGTAAAGTTCTATTTTGAATGTTTAGTTTGAGATGCCTACAGGACATCTAGTTTAAATGTTCACCTGAAAGGTGTGCTGGGTGACTATAGCTCAGGAGAAAGATGAAGACTTAGAATCTTAGACTTAAGAATCATCTACATAGGGATGATAATTGAACCTGGAAAAGCCAATGAGATTATCAGGTAAAAGAACACGTGTGTTCATCCTTCGTTGCCAAAGAAGAAGACCATGCCATCAGAGAAATGATGACATGACTTGCGCTTGACTTTGTTTTGAGTGAGGGAGGGCTGTACAGGTCACCAGCCTCACTTCTCCTCCAGAGCCATCTGAATTCAGTGACCAGATATTTGTCAGGATGACTGGAGATGGCCTAGGATGAGGCAATTGGGGTCAAGTGACTTGTCCAAGGTCACACAACTAGTGAGTGTCAAGTGTCTGGGGTGAGATTTGAAGTCAGGTCCTCCTGACTCCCGCACTGGTGCTCTATCCACTGCACCACAGTACAGAGTGAGAAAAGAAGAGGTCTCAGGGCAATGTTGAGCTCCCAGCTGCTAGGTGTGGCATAAATAAAGATCCAGAAAAAGAGTCTGAGAAGCAGTCAAAACAGAACCAAGTGAGAGAAGCATCATAAAAACCTAGAGATGACAGAGTACACAGGAGAAAATGATCACTGGTGTCAAATATTACAGAGAGGTCAAGAAAAAGGAGGAATGAGAAGAGTTTATTAGATTTACCAACTAAGACTCATCATTGCTAACTTTGGGGAAAAGAGTTTCAAATGAATGATGAGGTCCAAAGTCAGACTGAAGAAGGTTTAAAAGTGAGAGAAAAGAAAGTAGAAGCAAATGAATAGAGATGACTTTTCCCTGCAAGGGATTTAGTTGAGAATGGGAGAGACAACAATAATGGGCAGGCATGGGATGATGTAGCGTGGATTTCTTCAGGATGGGGAGGACATGTGCTTGTAGGCAGCAGAGAAGAAACCATTAGATAGGGAGAAATTGACGATCATAGAGACAATGTAGAGGATAGTGGAAGCAATTTCTTGGAAATGAAAGGGATGGAATAAATGGTACATGTAGAGTGATTAGCCTTGACAGGCACAAATTTCAGAGAATGGAGTGAAAGATATAGTGGGGAAGAACTTTAGATGGTTGTGTGAAGAGAAGGGAGTTCTTGTTAAATAACCTCCTTTTTTCCCCTGTGAAGTATGAGGCAAAGTCCTCAGCAGCAATTCAGGGATGGGGTTTGGCAATATGTGATCAGTGACAGGTAACGGGAGCAGAGGATTTGAGAGAAATAGCCAGCATAAATTGGTTCAACAAAGGGTTAAGATTGGAAAGAGAAGATAGTGTATCCGCAGTAGGGCTTATGGCCTGGGATAATACTGAAAGATGGAGAAAGTGGAGGTTGAAGTGAGGAAAAAAAGGAGGTTTGGAGAGAATGAAGCACACAGATGGAAAAATTAAATATTTGATCAGATAAAGAAAATTTAACAAGTATTTCTTAGATTAAGAACCTTAGAGTTAGATGAGACCTCAGTAGCTAGTCCAACCTTTACCTGAACCATTAGCCCATCTACAATATTCCCACCAAGGAGTCTTTTAGCTTAAATATCTCCAGGGAACTCATTTCCCAACTTACCTGCCCCAGCCCCTCTGCCCCCACCACCACACCTGCCCCAGCCCCAGGCAGATTGTTTCAATGCTCTCATTGTTGGGAAGTTTTTCTTTTTGTTGAGCCAAAATTTACCACCATGTAACTTTTAACCGTTGATCATACTTCTGTCTTCTTGAGCTAAACAAAGCAATTTGAATCTTTCTTCTGTATGATACTTTGTAAAAAAAAGAAAAAGAAAAAAGAAAGCAATCATTTGGGTGAAAATGAATTAGACTTCTGCTTGGCTCCAGGTAGAATCATCTCCAGGCTAAATATCTTTGGTTTCATCAGTTGAATTCTCCTCATTTTCCTGGTTTCTTTCTGGATATATGTTAACTTGTCAGTGGTCCTTTAAAAATGTGACTGCTCAAGTAGAATATAATCTTCCAGATGTGTTCTGATTAGGTTGATATGTGGTGTGATTGTGTCCCCTCATTTGGACACTCTGCTTCTATTAATGCAGACTCAGATCATATTAGCCCAATATGCTGACTCATTGATTTTATAGCCCACCCAAAACCCTAGGTTGCTTTTTCCTCAGGAACTGCTTCCTAGTCTCATCCTTGTTATCCTGTACAGTTGATGTTTTTTAACCCAAGTGTATTTATCACATTAAATTTCTTCTTGTTAGCTTTAGTACAGTATTCCAGCCTATTGAGTCTTTTCTTGGTCTCCATTTTAATATCCATTTTTTTGTTGAATAAGTTAATTACTTTTGTCCTAAAGCTAAATATCTATATTTTAAAGAATTTGTAGTCCTTTAAGCATTTTCATCAATCAACTTGTTAATTAAGAATTTAATTTCTTGGTTTAGAATGATCATTTCAAAAGGCTGGTTGGTACACTAAAATAAGTCAACATTATAGGAATGATATATAAATGTAGGAAAGTGTTCAATTATTCCTATAATAAAATGATCTTCTCTGAGCTCTACTCATGCATCAGCACACAGGAAGCCTTTTATTTAGTGCTATTGATGAAAATTCTGCAATTATCTTTTCAAGTAACATCCATGTGCTAACAACCAGTGTACCTTTGATAAACCAAATTCTAAATATTGCAAAAAAGAAACTTAATAACTCTCAGACAACTTAGAAAGAAGAATAATTAACATCTGCTGCAGAGATAGTCTGGCTATAACTTTTACTGTTATCTATATATAGTCTGACCTCCTCTTCATTTGTTTATTCGTTGATTTGGCTTTCTTTGCATGCCTATCATGCTGCAAGATGGTGAAATAAGCAAGGAAGGAGATTAAAGGATCATAGATTTAGGGTTGGAAAGTTTCTTCAAGGTGACCAAGTTCAACTCTTTCATGTGACAGATAAGGAAACTTAATCATAAAAAGTTAAGTGACTTGACCAGGGCCACCCAGCTAGTGTCTAAGGTGGGATTAAAATTCAAGTCTTTCAAACTCCAAGCTTGTGTGCCATCCATTGTTTCATGCTGCCTCGCATATAAAAGGTAATAAGATAGCTCCACTCAAATAATTTGCAGTCTAGTAGGGAATATAAGAAGTACTTACTTCAGCACTTCAAGGATTCACGACTTCAACAGAATTGGTGCTCCCTCCAACAATACAGACTACAGCTCCGTGAACGTAGTAGATAATCGTCATAAATTCCTATGGTTGAAAAAATTCAGTACCTTGTGGCTAACCTTTGTTGATGAGCCTTTACAAACTTAACTTGGGTGTTCTTTTATGGTTGGGCTTGTACTCAGTGTCCTTACAGCTTGGTTGTACTTACCAGAGCACATAGCTTTTGAAAATATAGTCACCTACACACTATTTTCAGGCAGCAGAATAGCATTTTAGTGGAGGAAGAAGCCTGAACAAATAACTGTGATACAGACTGGAATCAATAAAGTAGGATGTAGACAAGCACTTTTAAGAGGTACAAATAAAGGGCTATAAAAATTCATAGAAAGCGGAGATCACTTCTAGCTAGGAAATCAGGGACGATTTCATTGAGTAGCATTGAACTGGGTCTTGAAGGCTAAGTAAAATATGGAGAAGGCTTTCCAGGTATGGGGAGAAAAATAAGGAATAGAGTATTTGAAAGTAGTATATGATAGAAAGGCTGGAATGGTGATTCAGAGCCAGGTTGTGGAAGGCTTTGAATATCATTCTAGGGATTTTGTGTTTATTTATAGGTCATGGGTAACCACTGGAGGCTTTTGACTTGGCTCATAATGTGATCAGAGATGTGCATTAAGAAAATTTATCTACTATTAAATATGTAAAATGAATCAGAGAGGATGAGGTTAGAGGAAAGGATATAGACCAATCAGGAGGAGGCAAGCAATAGTTCAGCTGAGAACCTGAACTAAGGTGGCAGCAGCAAAGATGGAAAGGAAAGTCGATTCAAAAAATATTTTGGGGTAGAATTGCCAGGACTTGGGAAATGATAGGAAGTGGTCCTTAAGGAAGAAGACAGTGTAAAAAAAATGACTGTGAGATTGGAGATTTCAGACTTCATGGTTGCATTATTAGAAATAGAAAGACGGAAAGAAAAATAGGTTTGGAGTGGAGGGAAAAGGGAATAAATTTAGTTTTGAACATGTTCAATTTGAAGTATCAGCAAGATATATTGGGGGAGATATTATGCAAACTGCTAGAAATCTGGGCTTGTAATGTGAATGTGAAGTTGGAAGTAGAGATAATAGATTTATAAAATTTCATTACAGAGGTGATAATTGAAGCCATGAGATAATTATAAAATCCTGGTGAGAAAGAAGTTCTATTTAACTCTCCTTTTCTATTTTATTTTATTTTTCTGGAAAAGAGAATGATTTGAATGGACAAAAATGGTTAATGGGATGTTGAAACCAAAGGTGAATGAGGAGATGGTAAGAAGGTATCTAGTTGCCCTCAGTAATTCAAATCACTAGGCACAGAGCAATTATATACCAGAGTACTAGGAGAATTGGTAAACATCACTGTTGAGTCACTATCAGTGATCTTTGAAAGATCATGAAGAACAGAAAAATGTTGAACTAGAGAAGGCAAAATATTGCTCTAATTTTTTAAAAAAGGAATTTAGGTGCAGTGCGGACAACTAAAAAAGTCTAATGAGAAGCTAAGCTGTTATTTAGAAATATTGTGTCTAGAATGAAGAACCTCTGTACTTTGCCCTGGTTAGACCAAATATGGAGTGTTGTCAAGAACTGTACACTACATTTTAGGAAGGACATTATTAAATTGGAGCAATGGATCCCTTTCGAAGAGGACAACCAGGATGTTGAAGGGACTAGAAGTCATGCCATAGGAAGATCAATTGAAGGAGGTAGGGATGGTTAGGTGGAGAAGAGGAGACTTAAGGGGTATGTGACAAGTGTCTTCAAGTATTCGAAGGATTGTTAATATGGAAGAGGCATTAGACTTGTTCTGGGCCCCAGAGGGCAGAACAAGAAGAAATAGTTGGAAGTTTTAGAGTAGTAGGCATATATTCCATGTGAGGAAAAACTGTCTAGAAGTGCAATTGTCTACTTTGATAGACAGTGAGCACTCCCCCCATGGGAGGTCTTCAAGAGGATACTTTATGACCTCTTGTCAGAGGTATTATAGAGGCATTATTGTTGTAATAGATTGGGTTAAATGGCTTCTCAGATCCATTCCAACTCTAAAATTCTATCATGCTTAGTGAATAAACCTGTCAAGGGAGAAAGTATGCTTAAAAAGATTTGAGAAGAAAGTCTTAAGAAAGCACCTATATTTAAGAGTTTGAAACCAGAAAATGATCAATAAAATTGTGGCCATAGAAGTAGAAGATAGTCAATCAATAGACAATTATGAAGTACCCACTATGTATCAGATACTATTCTAAGTACTGGGGATATAAGAAAGGTCAAAGACAGTTCCTGCCCTTAAGGAGCTCACAATCTAAAAGGGAGGATACCGTATGAAAACAACTGGATGTATAAGTAAACTACATATAGGATAAATAGGAAATAATCAACAGAGGAAAGATACTAGTAATAAGAGAGATTGGGAAAGGTTTCCTGAATAAAATAGGATTTTAGGTGGGACTTGAGGGAAGCCAGGAGACAGAGATGAGAAAGGAGAGCATTCCAGGCATGGGAGACAGTCAGTGAAAATGCAGCCAGAATATGGAGTATGATAAACAAAGAGGCCACTGTCAATGGATCAAAGAATATGTGGGCAGACGTAAAGTGTAGACATATATGTAGGGGTTAGGTTATGAAGGTTTTGAATGCCAAATGAAGGATTTTATATTTGAGATTGGAGGTGACAGGGACAGCTATTTACCTTAAAAGTAAAAGGGAGTCTAAGTATCAAGAACAGAATGATTGACATGTTCAAATACTACAGAGGTCAAGGAGGATGTGAGGACTGGGTAATGATCGTTGATGACCTTCAAGAAAGGAGTTTCATTAAAGTGATGAGAACATGAGGCATATTTCAAGGAATTGGAAAGATGAAACAGAGACAGTAAAGCTTTCTTCCTAGAAGTTTCAGAGTAAAATATAAGAAAGAGATAGGATAATAGTTAAAGGATATGGTATCATTGAAATAGGTATTTTAAAGAGGAAGGTAGGGGGATGGTTGGTGGTGAAGAGTGAGACGGTGAAGATATGAGAAAGAAAATTGATGATTAATGAAGCATTCCACGGAATACGGAAGGGATCAAGAGCACAGGTGGAGGTATTAGTTTAGCTAGAAGGCTCACCTCTTTCTCTAAAGTGCAGGGAATAGAAGAAGATAGAGTTTTGACATATGAAAAAGGATAAATGATAAAATGATAAGGTGGGTGAAGATAGCTTCTGAGGCCTGAAGGAGGATTTAAGTAATTCATGTTGAATGGCCTTTTTCTTAGTAAAGTAGGAAATGAGGTTATCTGCTACAATTTGGGGGTGGGGTCTTGAGGAGAATGGAATAGTTTTGGAACAACTGGTATTGGGAATTCTTTAGAAAATTGATAAGAGATGAGACAGAGAGTTGCTTAGTAGCTATGTGGGCTCAACCAAAGTTACCAGCTAGCTGGGTAACACAGCTTATCCTCTCCCTTCTGTCTCTCTCCCCTTCCTTTGGGGTTTACTGGCTAGATGTCCTTCCTTCTTTCCCTCTTTCCTTCCTTTCCTCCTTCCTTCTTTCCTTCCTTCCTTTCTTCCTTCCTTTTCCCAAAACCTTAAACCCACTGCACTCTGAATCCCATAGGTTGGACAACAAGAGGTCTCTGCCCAAGCTCCACTTAATGGCTGGCTTAGAGTAATTATCAATAGTAACAGTTTCTCTTTCCCTCCCAGTTTGATTTAGTTATTTTCTTTTCTTTCGCTCATTAAAAGGGCTATTCCCTGACTACTTCTTAAAGAAGCCTATTCACTAAATGGGTGTTGCCTCCCTTGAAGTAAGTCAAAAGGTCTAGCCTTAAAAGACCAAGTTCTCCCATTTCATCCTGGGTCATCTCCACTCATCCTGACAAATATCTGGTCACTGGATCTAGATGGCTTAGGAGGAGAAGTGAGGCTGGTGACCTGCACAGCCCTCCCTCACTCAAAACAAAGTCAAGTGCAAGTCATGTCATCATTTCTCTGATGTCATGGTCTTCTTTGAAATGAAGGGTGAACACAACAACAACAACAACATAGCAGAAATCTGTAGTGGACCTATTAACTAGCACAGTATAGTTTGGATTTAGATAGGGATATATCTCTTAGGTAAATCTGACATTTAGAAAATCAGTAGAGTAGTGTACTGTAGACTGGAGAGCTCTCCTAATACTTCACCTCAGAAAAATAAAGTGAACATTTAGGTCTACAATGGTGGATTGTAATGAAATGCAGAGAAAATTCAGATAGCTTTGGTTGAATTTTGTTAGCCAAATAAGAAAAAAGTAATGAAAATAAAGTTGACCATATGTCTCCATAAGGTCACCAACAAAAAGGAAGACTCCATATAGCCAAAATGTTTACAGTGGCACTTTTTTGTGGTAGCAAAGAACTAGAAACAAAGCAAATGCCCCCTGATGCTATGTAAATTGAGGTACATGAAATGTAGTAATTCTGCAAGAAACAACAAATATGCTCAATACAGAGAAGCATGGGAAAACTTACATGAACTGATTTAAAGTGGAGCAAGTAGGACCAGGAAAATAATACACATAATGACCATAATAATGTTAATGGAAAGATAAATACCACAAAATATGTTGAACAAAACGTACAAAAATATAAACCACAAAGTTGGCCTCAAATGTGATATTTAAAGATATCTCATCCTGATGCTTTGCAAGAGGTAAGGGGACAGGGGTAGAAGTGAGATCAATGAGTGCTGAACATTGTCTATTATGTCAATATTTTCATTAATCAATTAATATTCTATTGATCAATTTTAATGAGTTTTTTCTTCTCCTTTATTTTAAAAATTCTTTGTTATAAAGAATAGTCCTGGGCGGAGCCAAGATGGCGGAGTAGAAAGACGCACATACACATAGCTCTGAACCCACAACCCATAGAATGGCTACAGGGAAGTAACTCACGGCGAATTCCGCACCCAGAGGCCACGGAACATTGGAGCGAGGGAGATTTCTGTTCCAGAGAGACCTGCAAACCTCTCGCCGGGGGGTCCTTCGCGCTGCGGACTGGGCGCCGGGACTGGGAGCTGAGTGCAGCCCTGCCGCGGCCGCGGCACCAAGAGGAAAAGATCCGAGCAGGCTTCACAGACAGGATCTCCAGCGGCCACGCGGGTCCCTCCACCCACAGAGGGGTCTGCAAACCTCTCGCAAAAGGTCCGTCGCGCTGCAGACACAAAGCCCAGCCCAGACCTGCTGCGGCCACGGCTGCGGCACCGAGAGAAACAGATCCGAGCAGGCTTCAGGGACGGGATCTCCAGCGGCCGCACAAGTCCCTCCACCCACAGGTGACAGGGGTGGGTGAGAGAGTCTCTTTGGCGGGTCGAGAGGGGAGTGGGGTGCCCCCATAATTCAGGCCCCCCCCCCCCCCCCCCCCCCCCCCGGGAGGTAGAAGCTGAGAGGCGGCTGCAGACAGGGGCTCCCCAAGCGGGCGGGAGCCTGAATCTGAATCTATTGCGGAAGGTCTGCGCATAAACCCCCTGAGGGAACTGAGCCTGAGAGGTGGCCCTGCCCCGATCTCAGCACCAGATCATAATCTCATACTGAATAGCAGCCCTGCCCCCGCCAAAAGCCCTGAGGCTGGAAGCAGCATTTGAATCTCAGACCACAAACACGGGCTGGGAGGATCAGGAGGTGAGGTGGGTGTGAGGAAAATATTCAGAGGTCAAGTCACTGGCTGGGAAAATGCCCAGAAAAGGGAAAAGAAATAAGACTATAGAAGGTTACTTTCTTGGTGAACAGGCATTTCCTCCCTTCCTTTCTGATGAGGAAGAACAATGCTTACCATCAGGCAAAGACACAGAAATCAAGGCTTCTGTGTCCCAGCCCACCCAATGGGCTCAGGCCATGGAAGAGCTCAAAAAGAATTTTGAAAATCAAGTTAGAGAGGTGGAGGAAAAGCTGGGAAGAGAAATGAGAGACATGAAGTCAAAGCATGAACAGCAGATCAGCTCCCTGCTAAGGGAGACCCAAAAAAATGTTGAAGAAATTAACACCTTAAAAACTAGCCTAACTCAATTGGCAAAAGAGGTTCAAAAAGCCAATGAGGAGAAGAATGCTTTCAAAAGCAGAATTAGCCAAATGGAAAAGGAGATTCAAAAGCTCACTGAAGAAAATAGTTCTTTCAAAATTAGAATGGCACAGATGGAGGCTAATGACTTTATGCAAAACCAAGAAATCACAGAACAAAGAGAGAAGAATGGAAAAATGGAAGATAATGTGAAATATCTCATTGGAAAAACAACAGACCTGGAAAATAGATCCAGGAGAGACAATTTAAAAATTATGGGACTACCTGAAAGCCATGATCAAAAGAAGAGCCTAGACATCATCCTTCATGAAATTATCAAGGAAAACTGCCCTGAGATTCTAGAACCAGAGGGCAAAATAAATATTCAAGGAATCCACAGAACACCGCCTGAAAGAGATCCAAAAAGAGAAACTCCTAGGAACATTGTGGCCAAATTCCAGAGTTCCCAGGTCAAGGAGAAAATACTGCAGGCAGCTAGAAAGAAACAATTCAAGTAATGTGGAAATACAATCAGGATAACACAAGATCTAGCAGCCTCTACATTAAGGGATCGAAGGGCATGGAACAGTATATTCCAGAAGTCAAAGGAACTAGGACTAAAACCAAGAATCACCTACCCAGCAAAACTGACTATAATACTTCAGGGGAAAAAATGGTCTTTCAATGAAATAGAGGATTTTCAAGTATTCTTGATGAAAAGACCAGAGCTGAAAAGAAAATTTGACTTTCAAACACAAGAATGAAGAGAACCATGAAAAGGTGAACAGCAAAGTGAAGTCATAAGGGACTTACTAAAGCTGAACTGTTTACATTCCTACATGGAAAGACAATATTTGTAACTCTTGAAACATTTCAGTATCTGGGTACTGGGTGGGATTACACATGCACACACGCTCACATACATAGAGACAGAGTGCACAGAGTGAATTGAATAGGTTGGGATCATATCTTTAAAACAAAATGAAATCAAGCAGTGAGAGAGAAATATATTAGGAAGAGAAAGGGAGAAATTGAATGGGGCAAATTATCTCTCATAAAAGAGGCAATCAAAAGACTCATTAGTGGAGGGATAAAGAGGGGAGGTGAGAGAAAAACATGAAGTCTACTCTCATCACATTCCACTAAAGAAAAGAATAAAGTGCACACTCATTTTGGTAGGAAAACCTATCTCACAATACAGGAAAGTGGGGGATAAGGGGACAAGCAGGGTGGGGGGGATGATAGAAGGCAGGGCATGAGGAGGAGAGTGCAATTCGAGGTCGACACTCATGGGGAGGGATAGGATCAAAAGAGAATAGAAGTAATGGGGGACAGGATAGGATGGAGGGAAATATAGTTAGTCCTATACAACACAACTATTATGGAAGTCATTTGCAAAACTACACAGATATGGCCTATATTGAATTGCTTGCCTTCCAAAGGGAAGGGGTGGGGAGGGAGGGAGGAAGAGAAGTTGGAACTCAAAGTGTTAGGATCAACTGTCGAGTAATGTTCTTGCCACTAGGAAATAAGAAAAACAGGTAAAGGGGTATAGAAAGCTATCTGCCCCTACAGGACAAAAGAGAAGATGGAGACAAGGGCAGAGAGGGATGATAGAAGAGAGAGCAGATTGGTCATAGGGGCAATTAGAATGCTTGGTGTTTGGGGGGGGAGGGGATAAAAGGGGAGAAAATTTGTAACCCAAAATTTTGTGAAAATGAATGTTAAAAGTTAAATAAATAAATTTAATAATTAAAAAAAAAAAAAAGAAAAGTATTGGTCTGAGCAACAAATGTGGAGAAAAACAATTTTAAGTGTTATTTATCTAATTACATGTCTATAAATTAGTGAATATATTAGCAGTTACTTGAGTCAGAGTTTATTATCATGTAAGTTATAGTTCTCCAATTCAAATATTTACTTCTACAATATTACTTTTTAAATGCCTGATTCCCCAATAAATCTATTCCTGTGCTTCTGGATCCGTAATAAAAAAAAAAAAAAAAAAAAAAAAAAAAAAAAGAATAGTCCTCTGAGAAGGGAGAATAGGAAGGATATAGATGGAAACCTAGGTAATATAAAAACAAATTATGCCAATAAAATCTATTAATTAGGAACATAAAGCTAAGCAGATAAGTTCTATATACTAAAATGGTCCAAAAGAGTTGAATTTGTTTAGCTAGTGAAAGACTTAAAAGTACAATATATCATAAAAAAGGATAAAGACAGAAAAGCACTGTAGAATGCAAGAAAAGCAGAAAAATTTAGTAGGTGGGAAAATGATGTATTGATTCTGTGTTTTTTCTTTAATTGATCCTATTTACAGTTAATTGATTTTGTCCTGTAACTGCCCCAGTCATGATTCTTCATGACTGAACTTAATTCAGAAATTTAATTGGCTTGCAATGACTTAAGTTTAGAAATCTAGTTCTCCCAATAATTCACAGTTCTATTCTTATGTCAAGGAAATTCGTTACCCTTAAAGGATGCGAGTGGACACCAGGGAGTTTGGTCTAGTATCTTTATTTCACCAAGGTATTCTTCAAGGATAATTTTTTTACCCAAAGAGGTCTAGTTTGCTATCTCTGTCCTAGAAGATATAGCCAGACTTGAACAATGAACATTTCTTAGTCACAGGAGGGAAGAAGGGAGTTGTCATTAGCTTCCATTCCCAATTTCCATCCAATCATATTTTCTTTCATCCATGATACTATGTTGTGTATTCCCCAAAAGTAAGAAAGAGAGCTCTCCCCCTCATTTGAGGTCTTAGTTTTGCTGGGGAAGCTGGAAACCTATTTATTGACAAACTTCTGCTTTACTAATAAATTGTGCTTGAAACTTTGTGCCTCAGCCTAGTTTGACTTTAACTGCAATACCAGGAGCATCTTCTATATTTCTAAAACAAAATGGATAGATCTTTGCTAAAATTACCTTACAGGACAAGCAAATAAAGTATAGTTTTGTTAGTACTTTGATATATTTTGTGATGTTTTTGTACATTTTCTGACGTTTAGTGTATAGAAGAACTTATGATTTGAATTATAGTTTCTTCCTTAATGAAAACCAGTCTCTTTTTGAACTAGTCTGTAGGTATTAAAAAATTTCCTTTGCTCTTTCATCCTCCATATGCTTAGAGAAAGCAGTATTAGTGACTTGAATGTGATGACTTAGATAAATTAAATCAGTGTTAAAAAAATGTAATGTCAGGAAAGTGATGACAAAATGAGGGAGCTGGATTAGATGGCCTCTGAGGTTCCTTCCATCTCTACTTCTATAATCCATTATGATGATAATAATTATAAATTTATAATAGTCATCAAGTACTCACTTTGTATAAATGAATGGAAGATGCTAACACAAGATCTTCAAAGGTCTCAGTTCTTACTCCCAAGAATTAAAATTTTAAATTTATTTAAAACTGTTTGGATTGAAGATTAGAAGGAGGTTTGATCAAACCTAGAATTCAATGCTAAAATCTGTTTCAGCTATTAAATGTTTTCCTAAGTTATGTATGAATTAACATTGAGTTGGAGTTTATGGTCAAATTTCATTAAAATTTTTGCTCACTTTCAGTGTGCTGCCTAATTCCCCAAAGAGAACTGGGATACATGAATGGGCTTAGGTGAAATGTGTTAGCTGTATCAATCTGCCTAAAAAGACCCTTAGAGACTGGAGCTGTAAGCAAGGTGAGCAAGGACATTACATCTATTTATCTGCCTGAAATTTGGTGGTGAGTCAAGAATTACTTGTCTTCTGATTAGTTTCATAGGCCCAAGTCAATCATTATACCTTCAAACAATAGCCTTTGTTTGCCTTCAAAATCCTTATATTCCCGTTTTATTTTTCTCTGCTCGTTTATTCCTTGTTAACAGCATTTTGTAAATTATTAAAATATGGGCAATAGGACACACAAAGAAGTGAAGGCATGCAATATAAACCATGTAAAACTGTCTCAATAGAACTTCAAGGAGGTAAACTGAGGCACAGAATTCTGAGCTTTATCAGTTTGTTAGCATGGCACAAACCTGTTAATACGGTGGATCAAATGGCTACCTCAGTTAGAAAAATGACCCAGAGGAGGAGATGCAGCTTTTTTTTTATAAGCATAGATGAAAGAACAGACCTGGGTAGGTAAGAAAAATAATGCAATTGGTTATAGGACTGGCAGCATCATGAGGGTGAGGACAACACAACTGGCTGGAAATTGGGAATGAGGGGCTGACAATAACCTCTGCCTTCCCTCCTATGACTAAGAAACGTTCATTGTTTGAGTCCACCTGCAAGGCTAGAGATAGTGGACCAGACTTTGGGTAACTCACCAGACATCCTTGAAGGATAGCTTGGTGGTGTAAAGATACTAGACTAGACTCCCTTGATTTCCTTGAGGCAAGAATAGAATAGTAATTAGCTGGAGAACTGAACTTCTAAATTTAGCACCTAGGCAAGGAGACAAGGAAATGTGACTTGAGCAATCATATAAAATAAGGCAGTAATAAAGAAAAGGATCAATCACAGAATAGAATCAATCATAAAATTGGACAGAATCAGCACAGTGGACAAAGCACTGGGCTTGGAATTAGGAAGACTCATCTTCCAGAGTTCAAATCCAGTCTCAGACACTAGCTGTGCAACCCTAAGCAAGTCACTTGGTTCTGTTTGCCTCAGTCCCTCATCTGTAAAATGAGCTGGAGAAGGCAGACCACTCCAGTATCTTTGCCAAGAACATCCTAAAATGGGATCATGAAGAGTTGGACGTGACTGAAACAAGCACATGACAACAACAGAATCAATTTAATTTCTTCAAAATTTAAGACTGACCTTGCATTAATCTCAGTCATAGCACAAAGGGAAAGACAAGACTTTGGCTCCACTAGAGAGGTACAAGGAAAGCAAATGCACTGGGTACAACACTGCTGGCCTGTCTCCTAACTTTGCTTTTCCTCTATTTAAGCTTCTGGAATGCAAGGGTCCTCCTCTAATATCTGGTATAGGGACTGGCCTACAAGGAATATGTATTAAGTATTACTGACACATAATTTATGTGTACACACAAAAGCAAACATTTTAGCAGTATGTACATATTGGTTGGTTGTTGTTCTTCATTCTCAAAGAGGACCAAAATGACATCACCATGATAAAGTAAAGTTTCAATGTGTCTGACTATGGCTGATCAGACTAATATGAGCTCAGAATGCTCTACCACAGATTGGGCACTGATAGTCCCTGTGAACATTTGGGGTGGATTCTCCAAATTTGCACATCCTATGTTTTCTTTGTGCTGTTTTAATTCTGCTTTGCTCATAGAGCACAGCATCCTTTCTGATGTGGGCACACCATGCTCAGCAGTCCTGTGCCAGTGTCTCCCATGTTGCACAATCAAATCCAAAATTCTTGAGAGACCTTCAGTGTCCTAGTATTGTTTCTTCTGGCCATCACGTGATCACTTGCCCCATGTGAGTTCTCCATAAAATAGTCTTTTTGGCAAGCATATATTTTGCATTCAAACAACATGGCCAGCCCATCAAAGTTGTGCTCTCTGAAGCATAGTTTGAATACTTGGCAGTTTAGTTTGAGCAAGGTCCTCAGTGTCTGGTACCTTATCCTGCCAGGTGATCTTCAGAATCTTCCTAAGACAGTTTAAATAGAAGTGATTCAGTTTCCTGGCATGGCGCTGGTAGACTGTCCATATTTCACAGGCATACAACAATAAGGTCAGCACAATGGCTCTGTAGACCTTCAGCTTGGTACTCAGTCTAATACTTCTTCTCTCCCATATTTTCTTTGGAGCTTCCCAAACACTGAGCTAGCTCTGGCAATGCATCAGTCAACCTCATTGTCAATGTGTACATCCCTGGAAAGTACACTACCGAGGTAAGTGAACTTATCCACACCATTCAAAACTTTTCCATTTGTTGTAAACAATGGTTCCACATATGGATGGTGGGATAGTGGCTGATGGTACACCTGTGTTTTCTGGGTGTTAATTATTAGGCCAAAATTAGCACAGGTAGCAGAGAATTGATCCATACTTTGTTGCATCTCAGCTTCAGAGGCTGTACTGAGTGCACGATCATCTGCAAACAGAAGATCATGCACCAACACTCCCTCCACTTTGGTCTTGGCTTGTAGCCTTTTCAAATTGAAGAATTTACCATCAGTGTGGTAATGTGTAATGTTGGGGTATAGGGTGTGTTCAGGGAAGATCAGTACCTTTGGTGTGATGGCTCCTGAGCCCTTTTCATGGCTGCTTTCCACCTTGGGTGTCCACATGTTCCACCCAACTCTCACCTGTGGCTCCAAGAAGCTGCAGCAAGCACAGAGGTCACACCCCAGTAAACTGTTTTGGCAAATGGACCAAACCAAATTGAGGGTAACCAAGGGGCCTCAAATCCATTGGTGAGTTACAGGGATGTCTACCCCAAGCATGTGAAGACTTCCCCTCGTGGAATGGGTAGATGAGAAAAATGTGTTCCAATGGCCATGAAGACTGGTGAAGCAGGCAATGTGGAGGACTTAGAGATTAGTTAGACACTGAAGACGCCAAGGTCATCCGTTGCATCCTGAGCCATCGCCAGTAATCTTGATTCTGTCCCACCCCTGGACTATGATGACTGGAGGAGATAGTGAGGCTGACGACTTTGTGCAACTCTGCCTCATTTAAATTCAATTTATGCACAAATCAAAAGACATCCCCCATACCATTTTACTACTATATCTCAAAGTCCTGTGGCAACAGGCAAGTGATGAAGCAGCAGGTGTGGATACACTGGGAGCCACAGTCACAACCCTGCACACAGGTGGCCCAGGCCATAGGATTGTTTCTCACTAGTACCAGCAGTGTGATTCAGCAGTCCCCTGGATGTCTGAGAAGCCTTTTAAGGATCACACTGTTCACCTCTTGGTGTGAGAAAGAGAGCTAGAAAAGGTGCCCTAAAAATTGTCTGCTTACCCAGCCGTGGCTTGGTTACCATGGCAGGCAAGGAATTCCACTATGTGGTCAAAACACAAAGAAATGTACAAAATGTACAAAAACATCTGCAAAGATGATTCCACTCACCATTGGCACTTGGAACATGTGCACACTTATAGACAACACAAAATCCAGTAGGCCTGAAAGATGAACTGCTCTTGTTGCAAGAGAACTCAACAGGTTGAGTTCTCATTCAAATAGCAGCCCTGAGTGAAACAAGGCTGGCAAATGAAAGCCAATTTACTGAAGCTGGAGCTGGATGCACATTTTTCTGGAGTGCCTGCAGTGAAGGGGAGTGCTGTGAAGCTGGTGTAGGTTTTGCAATCAAAACTAATCTAGTCAGCAAGTTGGTATGCCTGCCAAAAGGGATGAATGACAGGATCATGACAATGTGAAAGCCACTTGCAGAAAAATGCCATGCCACCATCATCAGTGCCTATGCTCCCACCATGACAAACCCTGATGAGGTCAAAGAAAAATTTTATGAAGATCTAGAGAGTCTTATCATCAATGTGCCAAAAGAGGACAAGCTTATAATTCTGGGTGACTTTAATGCTAGAGTAGGCTCAGAATACCAGACTTAGCAGGGAGTCCTAGGCAGGAATGGAGTTGGAAACAGCAACAACAATGGTCATTTACTGCTGAAGACTTGTGTATCGCATGACCTTCTCATCCCAAAACCATTTTCCATTTACCTAAACACAATAAAACTTCATGGATGCACCCTCGTAGCAAACATTGGCATCTGATAGACTATGTGATTGTAAGGAAAAGAGACAGACAAGATGTGAGTGATGAAGGCAATGTGTGGTGCAGAGTGCTGGACTGATCATAGACTTTTTCTTTCCAAGCTAAATATTTGCATTCATCAAAAGTGCGGCCCACAAGGCAAAATGACTACCAGAAGAATGAATGTCAACAAATTAGAGATCTTCTCCGAGTGTGAACAGTTTGTTGCCAACTTGAAGAGAAAGTTGAGCCAACACACAATTGGCAACAGTGGAGCAGAAAAGGAGTGGACAGCTTTCAGAGATTTGGTGTACACCACTGAATTTGTTCATGTGGGTCAGAACACTCAGAAACCCAAGACTGGTTTGATGAAAATGATGGGGAAATTCAGAAGCTGCTAAGTGAAAAAGGAGAATGCCACAGGATTTACCAGCAGAATAGTTCATCCATCTCTAAGAAGGCAGCATTTAGTTCCATCCTTAGGTAAAGTACAAGCAAAGCTCAGAGAGATGCAGGATTCCTGGCTCAGTAAGAAGGTAGATGAAATTCAGTTTTATGCTGATAGTAGCAATCTAAAGTGCTTTTATTATTCTCTGAAAGCTATTTATGAACCAAAAACCTATGGTGCATTCCAGCTACTCAGTGCTGATGGAGCTGCACTGATTAGTGATGAAGACATGATCCTAGAGATATGGGCTAAACACTTCCATCATCAATCAATGCTGAGGCCATTGACTGTTTACCTCAGGCTGAACTCAATCCCTCCTTAGCTGAACTTCCAACTGAAGAAGAGGTGGCAAACTACCTGGTGCTGATTCTATTCCAGCTGAGATTTATAAGGTAGGGGGACCATTGCTCATACAAAAGCTGACTGAAATTTTCCAGATTATATGGCAAGAGAAGGTTATCCCCCTGGAGTTCAAGGATGCCTCCACTGTCCATCTCTATAAAGGTAAAGGGAATAGATTGTCCTGTGACAACCACAGGGGGATCTCTCTCTTGGTCTTAACAACTAGTCTTTCTGGCAAGATTCTTGCTAGAGTCCTCCTTAACAGGCTGATCCTTCACCTGGAAGATGGTCATCTACCTGAGAGCCAGTGTGGCTTCAGAAAGGGCCAAGGAACAGTCGATATGGTGTTTACTGCCCGACAACTCCAGGAAAAATGCCAGGAGCAGAACAGAGGTCTGTACACAATGTTTGTAGATCTGACCAAGGCTTCTGACACTGTTAATTGTAAGGGCTTATGGAAAATTATGTCAAAATTTGGTTGCCCAGAGAAGTTCATCAGCATTGTACGTCAATTTTACAATGGCATGCTTCCCCAGGTTCTGGATAGTGGACAACGCTCTAGTGCCTTCCCAGTCACCAATGGAGTGAAACAGGGCTGTGTGCTTGCTCCCATGCTTTTTAGCAGGATGTTCTCAGCCATGTTGTCAAATGCTTTCAATGTACATATAATTTCCAGTTGAGTCTTAATACACATATAACTTAGGAAAATATTTAATAATTGAAATAGATATGTTTCATAATACTGAACTGATAGGAATTCTGACCATTTTCATTTAAGTACATTGCATTTCCAATGTACATAAAGAAATGATTAAAATTCATAATAATAAGAGTCATTCGCCAGTTGATAAATGGTCTAAGAATAAGATCAGGCAGTTGTCAAGAGAAGAAACTAAGGCTATATAGAGTCATATAAACAAATGTTTCAAGACACTAACAGCTAAATAAATGCAAATTAAAGCATTTCTAAGCAATTCTACCACATGCATGTCAGATTATCAATAGTGACAAAGAAGCAAATATGAGAAATGGAGGGGCTGTGGGACAATAGACACATTGATCTACTGTTGGCGGAACTATGACTAGATACAACTGTCCTGCAAAGCAAGTTGGAATGATAAACAAAGAGTCACTAAACAGTGTATGCTCTTTGACCCTACTATGTCACTGTTAGACATACTCAAAAAAGACTGAAGAAAGATAAAAAGTCCTTGTACAAAAAAGTCTATAGTAGCTCTTTTCTGTGGTGGCAAAAAATTGGAAATGAATGAGATACCCATCAATTGGTGAATGACTGAATGAACTGTGGTATGTGAACATGATGGAATACCATTATGCTTTAATAAGGAAATAGATGATTTCAAAGAGACAGGAAAAAACTTGTATGAACTAATGCAGACTGAAGTGAATAGAACCAGAAGAACAATTTATACTATAACATCAGTATTATAAAAACAATTTTGAAGACCTATATAAACTGATAAAGAATGAAATTACCAGAACCAAGAGAAAAAAATTATACATGAACAACATTGTAATGACAAATTGGAAAGCTATAAGAACTATGATCAATGAAATGATGATCTATGGTTCCAGAGGACTAATGATGACACATGCTATCCACCTCTTGAGAATGATGTATTCAGGGTATAGAATGGGACAAATATTTTTTGAGTATGTGCAATAAGGGAATTTGTCTTCCTTGATTCTGCATATTTGTTGTGGGAAATTTTTATTTCTTCATTCTCTTTTGCTACTTATGAGGTTAAGTGTGAAGATGATGGCAATCATAATAGAAAAAGGTACGTGATATGTCTTTGTATGACTAAAGATTTGTGTACACATAAAGAAAAAGTCAGTGTACAGGTAAACAATATAATGAAAATTGTGACAAAGTAAACAAATGCTTTTACTTCTAGAATCGAGAGACTTTTGGATCATCCTATGTGTATATTAAAATGTATATGATAGTTGTATTTCTGTAGGTGTATATGTGTAGACAAATGTGATTTTAAAATTTTGTCTAACAAATGAGATTAAAAAAAACCCATATTCAAAAACTTATATACCTGAATAAGTGCTATTCCTCAAATTTTTCACCTCAAAAGATTATACACTATTCTAGAAATACTACTATTTTCCACATTGATTAGGAAGCTGGTACAGTAATCTAGGGAAGAGGTGATGAGGGTTTGAACTATTAGGATGGCCATGATGAGTGGAGAGAAGGAAATGGATATGAGAAATGTTGTGGTGTCTGACAAGATTTAGAAACTAACTAGGCGGGGCTTACTGACTGAAAGTATTTGTTTGGTCAGATGAGGACTCTGAGAAGCTGCTTTAAGGAGCCCCCTGGCTCTGAGAACCCAGATGTCGTGTGTCCCTCTCTGGTAATTATCATCAGACATTTTGGAAGCATGTCTGTTGACTTTTAATTTCTCTGTATTTTCTTCGAAGTTTGGGGTGCTGACTTCCCTGAACTAGGTGAATGATATATGTACTTGGTTAAAGGTTTGACACATGTGCTTGATTAAAGTGATTGTTAACCCCTCAAAAAAAAGAGAAACTAATTGTATATGTGAGTGAGGAAATGCAAAGTGTCCAGGTAGGATGATTCCAAGCTTATAAACCTGGGTGACTGGAAAGACGGTAATGCCCTCAACAGAGGGAAGTTGGAAAGAAGAGAGAGTTTAGGGTAAAAATAAATAAATTTTGTTTTGGACATAGAATTACAGATTCATATGGGACATCCCATCGGAAGTGTTCTATAGGCAGTTGTTGATATAGGACTGGAACTCAAGAGATAAGGGCTAGAAATATAAATCTAACAGGCATCTGTTTACACAACAAGGTGAAATATTGCAGTGGTCAAGAAGGATGCCGACTGAGAACTGGTTAGCAATTAAGTGATCATTTGTAGAATTAATATGGTTTCTATCAGTGGTGATGGGAATTCAGATTACAAGTGATATAAAACTGAGCAAGAAGTGAGGTATCAGTGATGGCTATTTTTTTTAAAGGAGTTTTTTGGCTGTGAGAGAGAAAAGAGGGTTATGGATCAAAGTACAGAGATGGTCTCCCTGACTCCATCCTTTCCCCTCTCCAATTCATTATCCACGTAATTGCCAAACTGATATCCTTAAAGCATAGTTCTGACCAAGTCATTCCCTTATACAGCTTAATAATTTACTATCACCTAGAGAATAAACAGAAATCCATCGTTGGGTTTATTTCACAACTCTTGGAGGGTTAAAGGATTTCTTTGAAATTTTGCTTAGGGCCTCAGAATAATTCTTAGCAGCATTGTGGGGTTCACTTACCCAGCAAATACGGACTTGAGCCCCTACTATGGGCAAGGTACAATTTTAGGTCCCGGGAACCCTTCCACTGAAGGACGGAGGAGCTGAGCCTTTCTACCCAAACATGGCCAGGGAGTTGTACGTGTTATCCGGAGAAGGAAGGGGTGCTGATATTAGGGGTCCACTAGGGGTGGGGTCCACGAGGGGCGGGGTCCACGAGGGATGGGGTCCACGAGGGGCGGGGTCCACGAGGGACGGGGTCCACGAGGGACGGGGTCCACGAGGGGCGGGGCAGCCCTAGTGGGGTTCTTTAAAACCTAGCTCTGTCAGACTGTCAGCCTTCAGAAGTCTCCCAGGGGGCCCCCAGCCCACTCTCCGTGTACAGCCCGTGGGACGGGACCCCGGCGCCCACGCCACGCGGTCCCTGCTTTCCCCCTTGGCCTTCCCTTCTTTTTCTTTTCTTGTTTATTATCTCTGTACTTTCATGTACACAGCAGGCACACCCTTCCTCTCCCACCCCCATCTTCCTTTTCTCCCTCCTTCCCCCGGGACGCCCCAGGTCCGGATGAGTCGTGACTGACGCCCCTCCCCCCCAGGGAAGGGCGGGGACATAGCGTCCCCCTAAACGGGCCCAAGGGCGGGTCTATGGAGCCCGGGGGGCGGGACTATGGGAGGTGCGCCTCTGCCCGTCCGCCTCTACGAGAGGCCCGTAGAGAACCACGCCCACTAAGAGGCGGAGCCCCGAGTTCGACCCCGCCCACCGCTCTGGGGCCTCCGAGAGTGACAGTTGTCCTCTCGGCTAAGATGGCCGCCACCAGCGAAACCGAGGCCGCGGGAGGAGGGAGAGGGGAGGGGCCAGCGCGCCTCTCCACGTGACCGGCCTCGGCTCGCTGGCTCCTCCCCGGGATCCCCCGGAGCTCGGCGGCTCGTGCCGCGGCCGGAGACCCGCGGCTGCGGCGCCTGGGGGCGGGAGTGGGAACACCCTTCCCCCGGGGTCCTCCGCGCCTGGGGCTCTTAAACCCCCCGGACTGGTGATGGAGGAAGGGCGCAGAGCAGGCTTAAGAACCTCGGGCTCGGGCGGGCCCCGAGGTGGAGCGAGAGGCGGAGCTGGGGGAAGGGGGGCTCCCCGGTGACAGCTTTTTGGGGAGGCTCGTGGCGGGGGACGTTGGAGCTGGGTCCCAGCGGCCCCCCACTGAGATGTCAGGGATTTTCGCCCTCTGTTCAGCTCCTGAGTGCGCGGGGCTGGAAAACAACCTCCAGATGTTTTCTCTTTCTGAAGGAGAGGGTGGAGAGGCCCCTCCCCTAGGCGGGGTGCCTGTTCTGGGAGGGACTGGAGGCGCTGGGGGCCTCCTCGAATACAACATGTCCTCTCAAGTTGGGGAGCCACAAGTATAAGTGGTGACCGTGGCCGTGGTGACCCCTGGGGAAGAGGGAGGGAGACAGAGTCGTGCGTCGAGAGCAGCTGTGTCCCCCCTGTCCTGTGTGTGGGGTCCAAGAGGGACCCGGGATGGGGGGGTAGCTGCCTCGCTTCTCCCCTCCCGAGCCATGTGCAGACGTGGGGGGCCCAGTCACCTCCACAGGGCACAGTGATTCCGCCGCCAAGGCCCTCCCCGTCAGGCACAAGTTGTCATTCGTTCATTCATTCATTCACTCATTCATTAGTTCCTCTAAGCCCAGGCTCCAGGCGCCCGGACTGTCTTTAGCTGAGTGTGAAGCAGACTTGGAGTTGGAAGACTGGGGTGAGGGGGGGTCTGGGAGGAAAAAGAGAGCAAGGAGAAAAGACAGTCTCACCATGGGGCACAATGAGAGCTGGATCCCCCGAGACGACCGAGGCTTCCCCCAAGCTTTAGGGCCACATAATGGGTCCAGCGCTGAGGCCGTCTGGACCAATCGAAGCTCCTTCGGGGTCAGCACCTTGGAAAGCGGAGAGGATAGTGAGGCTCAGACTTATCGGCATTTCACCACAACCGTGCAAATTGTCATCTTCATTGGCTCTTTATTAGGTAAGTGCGCACAGTTGAGGTTGTAGACTCTCTTCTGATGTGAGTTTCCTTGAGGGCGCTGACTTAAGGGCAAGACCCATCTTTGGTGGTTGGGGCAATGTCTCGTTTTCCACGCAGGGTTTTCCGATGCCTGGCAAAGTGAATCTAGTTGAAGGAAGGTGATGTTTAATGAATCACTGGAGCCTAACTGCAGTTAAGTTGCAGGGGAGACAGCCCCTAACCCCATAGCCGTGGAGATCTGAGCTCCTTTCCTGTAGACCACCTAGGTTAATTCAATGTTACAAGTTATCTCTCAAGACTGACATTGCTACAGTGTTCAGGGATAATTTATGATAAATGTTCTTAGGGTTGTACATATAAGAATGAGGCCAGACTGTTGAGCTTACTTGTGTGTGCTGTTGTTTACAAATACCTGAACACAACTCTAGGAATATTTTATTCATGTTATCTGGATTGAAAGTTACCACAGTTTGAAAGTGTGCTTGCACGTTTGCCTCACATCTCTTAACTGTGTCAAATTCTAGTAAAAGAGACATTCCCTATTTGTGTTTTCTTGTTCACTTGATACTGTAACCCTGTCTGCTAATAACCCCTTGAAGTTAGATTCAGATGTCATCTCATTCTTAAAATGCAACAAAAGCAAATGATTAACCAAGCCACTTGTGAACTCACTCCCCTATCCCTTTTTTAATTGCTTGAAGTGTACAATAAAAAGAAGCATATCATTCCTACCCCCTTCCCCCTTAGTCTGCCTGGTGCAGAAAGGTAAGATAAACTAATTTATTTTGATACTTCTGATAAGCTGCTAATAAAAGTTGGTTCCTTGACTAATGTGATTTACAAAGGCTCTTGGCCACTATTTGAAAATACTAAATGGTAAAATATTCTTTTTTTTTTTTGAGGTTTGTTTAAAATATACTTCCTTCTGGTAAGTGGCTGTCCCTTTAAATGTAGATGCTGCAATTTAGCATTTATAAGGACATAAAGATGAGATTTGTGTAGATGATGGGCTTTGGAAACAGACAGCACATAAATCCTCAAGTTACAAAGTAGCAAGTTTGTTGCTGATCTGTAGATATTTACAAAGCTGCATTTCAAAGGTATCAGGGTTAATTGAAATCAAATACATTATATCTCAAATATTATTAATATTTGAAATTTCCTCCAAATTCTAACCATTTGACATATTCCCATTCTATTTTCTTAGTGTCTTAGTTTCAGAACAAAAAGTTTTGACATAATCAAAGGTATCTTTTGCTATTTCTCGCTTAGTTTCTCATAAAGTAGACTTAAATAAAGAGAAGCAAAAAGGCAGGGAATGATTTCATATTTGGGTAAAGTGTATGAACATAGTATATTCTAGGTTATTATTCATCAAAGCAATTCTTAGATAACTGAATTTTTTTAAAAAGTGCATTTAGTGTGGGATTTGGGTGAGAATAGGAGTGTGTCCATGCTTAATATCCCCAATAAGCTACCTTTTCTTTTTTCTCCAAAACACTAGAACTGTAATTTGTTGACAAATTGAGTTGATAAAATAATTCACATAATAAAATAAAGTTTTATTTTTCCTGTGTATTTTTATCGAGAATTGATGGGAATGTTTTATACTGTAATTAATACTGGTTATCTGTAGCTCTTTAAGTAAACTCAAAGTTCTTACATCCTAAAAATTTCTTGCACTACACCTGTCAGTGGCATAATCTCCTATAAACTTCTTATGGAAACAGAAAATAAAACTTGTTAAGGCAGAATGCAAGGAAATGCAGACAAATTTTGGAGACTGTAGAGAGATAAGAAGAAACCACAATCATTTTATGATAAGAATGTTGTTGCCTTGTGACAGTTAAGATCAAAATTCAAGTTCTTGATTTGCCCAAGATTTTAAAAACTGGATTTTTGATCGAGGATAAAGTTAATCTTTCAGACCAGGCAAATTTCTTTTTGATTATGGAAAAATATTCAGTATTTCCTAAGAACTGACATTCACTCTACCTGTATTTGCCAATGCCATATCTTTCCCTAGTTAGACCCATTGCTTTCATTTTTCCTCATGTAAGCCTCTGCTTACTGTCTACAGCTACTGAAAGGAGATGTTGAATTTATTTAACTTGCTAATTTCTTTTATTCTTGGCTTGATTTCCTACAAGCCCCTAGAGATATTGAGATACAAGATGGAGAATGGCTTGTTGTAAACATGTAAAACAACACTCTGTTTTATAATGAATGCTCTTGGACAAGTTAACTGGGTAACCCCAAAAGGGATCCAAGGCTGAATCACAATGTTGCAGCATAGTTCTTTTGAATTATGGGATATTTCTAATTCATAACTCTATATGAAATCTTGGATATTGCCATTTTGAAATGAAGAACTAAAGTCACAAATGCCCGGTGATATTATTCACATAGTTGGGAATGAACTTGGAAGCTTGACTTTCAGCCACTATTTTACTATAGTCCAGGCTTCTCTCACTTGCAGGTCTCCCAAAAGCTACCCCAGGTTCCAACGATATTTTAGGTCAGATTTGTTTAAATCCACAGATCATAACCTCCTACCCATGTTTCTTTTACCACAACACCAAGAGAATGCATTGATTCAAAGTAGAAGTTAAAATTATCACACCACTGGTGGGAGAGGGAATAAACATACATGTATGGTTAAGGAGCACTAATAGAGAAGAGAGAGGGAACACGTATGGCTATGATAACATGTGTGAGAGAAGATGTGCATTGGGAGCATGTGCACAGGGAAATGAACAGTCAGGGCAATTCATTTTCTTACGGCTATGGGACTTTTCTTTGTTCCCAGGATTGCTGCTTTTTTCCCCTTGAAAAAAGGATGCTGATGTCATCTGTTTGTTCAGTGATATCAAGCTGCAAGCTGTTTTTTCCCCCCACTGTTGCAAGGAACCTGCTTTCTCCACTAGTCGGTCATTTATACTATAGTGCTTTCTGCTGGGTGTCTGCTGCTGACACCTACTGGTGGTCAGTAGATGTTCAGAGGTCTCTAGACCAAAAACCCCAAATCCACCCCCCACCTCTTACCTACCTCCACCTCAGGCTATCTCATCTCTTTGTGAGTCACTTCTATATAACTAACCATCCAACCAACCTAGCCTTTGTCATCAAGTTTGTCCTTGAAACAGCTTTTCTTCTTTCTCATCTGTCACTCCTGAATTCAATCTGCTCTTTTATCAAGGATGAGAAAATTCCTTTTTGTTACAATTACATTTTTGAATCCCTATAAATTCTGAGTGCTTCACTTAGTAAGACTGAAGGAGATTGGTTAGATCTAGAGACTCTTATTTTGCCTCCCTGTTCCCAGCACGTTAGGTAATGAACATTACAATCCACAATCAAGATAATTCAAGGCTTAGCATTAGAAAAAGGGGGTAATTGCATTTAACCATAACTAGAAAATGTTTGGCTAACTTTTGATTTCAGAAGACAAGTTTTTGGTGGAATTTGAATCTGAAACAGCATGAAGGACATAAAACATTTATGTGCTTTTCTCCTTCCCAAGAATATTTCAAGGAATAGTTGAAAATGAGCAAAAGAATCATAGTAGCCTCTATTTTTCACCAATATTATTCAAATTATGTCCATTTTGAGCCTGTCCAGATTCCGAGCCTTAACTTTGTGAAACTTTGGGAATATTAAAATATTCAAAATGTACTGCAGAAGTGTCAAATTAAAATGTAATTAAGTTAGTTTTAATTAAAAATTAATCTATTATATATACCATGTTTATTTTTCAAAAATCAAATAGTCCCATGGTTATCTTGGGCTTACTACCTTAGGATTTGTTTTTCTTTTTTCTTCTCTTTGTATTTTGGAAAAGAATTTGTGGAACAACAAGCTTGGACTCTGAGGATCTGTGTCTTCAGTTGACACTTTGACCTGGGAATTCTGTTCCTGTCCAACCAACATATATGTCCTATTGATTTCCAACGCTTTTTGGGAGTAAAGTGAATTGGAAGTCTGACATGAGGGAGCCTCCTTTTCTTTATTTTCCAAAGCAATAGGATTGTCTATTTGCAACCTTGTAGAAGACTAACTTAAAAATTAATTGATTTATGTTATTCTTTATTTTCAAACTCTTTCTTCCCCACCTTTCCTTATGAAAGCCTTGCCTGGAAAATTATTATCATAAAGTGTAGATTTCACTTCTTTGTGTGGAGACTTGAAATTTTAAAAACTGATGACTTTATGTGTCTAACATGCAAATTTGAAAAATGAAGAAGGTAAGGAAGAAAAAGGCTATTCACAGATCTTGGATACTGTTCAACCTAATGACATGCAAAAAAACAGCAACCTTTTCTGCTAGTTCAAATCACACTATTTGTTTCTATCAGAGAAAAATAATCACTCCCACGACACTTTTGCATACTTCTATGAAAGACAGATGCACAAGTTATTCAAATGTAATAGACGTGCCTGTTTTGCAAAATGCCAAATGCCTGATAATAGCTAAGTTCTACATAAGCCAAGAAGTTATTATGGAAATGAAATGGGTCAAATAAGAGGAAATATGATTGAATTTTCAGAAGACTTGGATGCATATTCTGGCTTTGTTACTTATTACCTTGGGCATGTTAGTTTAAGCTCTCTGGGACTCTGTTTCTTCATTTGTAGAATGAGGAAGTCGAAAGTTTCTTCCACATCTAAATCTATGATCATACATCTAGAAAATGCTTCAAGCTCAGATCAATATTGATGAATAGTATTACTGTACAATGTTTAGAACTTAATAATCATACAATAGAACAATAATAAACGCAACCTTAATGACCATACTTCAGTTTTCAAGTATGTTGGAAGTCTTTGTGAATACACAGGGTCATGAGTTGAAGCCAGTTATATGAAATTAGTTTACCAATCTAAAATGAGGGTATTGGATTAGATAATCCCAAAAGTAATTTCCATTTTTCATCTCTATGACTGTTTTACTGTAGAATAATAATAGTAATACTAGCTAATATTTATTATAATGCATACTATATGCCAAGCACTGTGCTAAGCGCTTTACAGTTATTATCTCATTTGATCCTCGCAAGAACCCTGGGAGGTAGATGCTATTATTATCAGTTTACATCCTTCCATATGTAAATTTTCATATCATCATCATCATCATTATCATCATCATCATCATCATCATCATCATCATTGTGTAGTTGAGGAAACTGTTCTGACTTGCCCGTAGTGGGTATCTGAGGCTAGATTTGAACTCAGATCTTCCTGACTCCAGGCTCTGTGCTCTGTCTACTGCACCACTTACCTGCCTCTAACCAGTAGGCATTAACCTGGGTAACTGAACTCCTAGGAAATTGCTCTAGTTGATTTCATAATGACTTTGAAACTAAATGACTATGTGAACGAATTTAATCACAATTTATTATGTACAAAAACATCAATTCAGTCTCCATATGAGATGAAAGATTGTCAACTAGGTGGCACTGTGGTTAGATCATGGGGCCTAGAGTGAGGAGGACTTGAGGTAAACTCTAGCCTTATATACTTAGTACTTGTGTGACTCCTGGGCATTTTCCAGGGTTGCAGTGAGGATCAAATGAAGTAACATTTGTGAAATGTGTCTGCCACAGAATAGGCACTATATAAATGTTGTGGTTGTTAGCATTCTGTTTTGAATAATCCTTCCTTTCTTATCCTTCAAATTATTCAAACTTTGAAAAACCCTTCTTCTTTCTAATTCTTCCTGGAAATTGACTTCTTATGTGACATTTTTGATGTTTCTCCTTCAAAAATGAATTAATTTTCTTTCAAACACAGCAAGAAATAATATGATAATATATTTTTCTAGTATTCTCTCAATCTTAAATGTGCTTGGACAATGTAATCCAACAAAAACAAAAGCAGTGAATTTACTGTCAATGAAGAGGAAATGAAGACAATTGTTAGGAGCTCATTTACCCAATTACATGCCAATAAATTTGACAATATAAATGAAATGGGTAAATGTATTTAAAAAATTAATTACCTAGATTAACAGAAGAGGAAATAAAACACTTAAAAAACCCAATCTTAGAAAAAGAAATTGAACAAGTCATCAATGGACTTCCTAAGAAAAAAAAATCCCCAGATCCAGATGGATTCACAAGTGAATTCTACCAAACATTTAAAGAATAATAATAATAATAATAATAATTAATCACAATACTATATAAACTATAAGGAAAAATAAGCAGAATTCTACTAAATTCCTTTTGTGAAGCAAATATGGGACTGACACCCAAACTAGGAAGAGCCAAGACAGAGAAAGAAAATTATAGACCAATTTCCCTAATGAATATTAATGTAAAAAATCCAAATAAAATACTAGAAAGAGATTACAGCAATATGTCACAAGGATAATACATTATGACCACATGGCATTTTTATCAGGAATGCAGGGCTGGTGCCATACTAGAAAAATTACCAGCATAATTGACCATATCAATAATAAAACCAACAGAAATCATGTGATTATCTCAACAGATGCAGAAAAAAGTCTGACAAAATACAGTACCCATTGCTATGAAAACACTAGAGAGCACAGGAATAAATGGAGCTTATCTTAAAATGATAAGTAGTATTTATCTGACCTTATCAGCAAACATTATCTGTAATGGGGATAAGCTAGAAACCTTCACAATAAAAACAGGGGTGAAGCAAATATTCCCATTATCATCTCTATTATTTAATATTTTACTAGAAATGTTAGCTATGGCAATGAGAAGAAAAAGAAACACACGGAATTATAATAGGCAATGAGAAAATAAAACTTAATATTTGCAGATGATATGATAGTATCCTTGGAAAATTCTAGAGAATCAACTAAAAAAACTACTTGAAGTTATTAACAACTAACAAAATTGCAGGATACAAAATAAACCCATATAAGTCATCAGCGTGTCTATATATTACCAACAAAGTCCAGCAGCAGGAGATAGAAAGAGAAATTCCATTTACAATAATTGTAGACAATATAAAATACTTGGGAGTCTGTCAAGACAAACCCAGGAACTACATGATTACAGCTATAAAACACTTTTCATACACAGTCAGATCTAAACAATTGGAAAAATATTAATTGCTCATGGGTAGGCTGAGACAATAAATTCATCAAATTATCAAAAAATTATTTCATAGAGCAAGAAAAAATAACAAAATTCATCTGGAAAAACAAATGCTCAAGAATATCAAGGGAATCAATGAAAAAAAAAATGCAAAAGAAGGTGGTCTAGGCATACCAGATCTCAAACTGTATTATAAAGTGGTGATTATCAAAACAGTCTGGTACTGGCTAAGAAATAGAGTGGTGGATCAGTGGAATAACTTAGGTACAACTTACATTATAGTAAATGACCATAGTAATCTCATATATGATAAACCCAAAGATCCAAGCTTTTGGAACAAAAACTCATTATTTGACAAGAAACTACTGGGAAAACTGGAAAACAATATGGCAAAAACTAGGTGTAGACCAATATCTCACTGCGATGTTGTATACTGAGATAAGGTCAAAATAGGTATATAATTTACATATAAAGGATGATAGCATAAGCAAATTAAGAGAGCATGCAATAGTTTATGTCATATTTATGGATAAGAGAAGGATTTAGGACCAAAGAAGATATACAGAGCATTACAAAATATAAAATAGATTATTTTGATTATATAAAATTAAAAAGTTTTTGCACAAACAGAAGCAATGTAACAAAACTTATAAGGAAAGCAGAAAACTGGGGGGAAATTTTTACAAGTATCTCTGATAAAGTCTTCATTTCTCAAATATATGGATAACTGAGTCAAATTTATAAACAAAGAAATCATTCCCCAATTGATTAAATGGTCAAAGGATATGAACAGGCAGTTTTCAGACAAAGAAATCCAAACTATCTACAATCATATGGAAAAAAATGCTCTGAATCACTATTTATCAGAGAAATGCAAATTAAAACAACTCTGAGGTGCCACCTCACACCTATCAGAGTGGCTAATATGACAAAACAGGAAAATATTAGATGTGGAAGGGGATGTCGGAAAACTGGGGTATTGGTGCCCTGTTGGTGGAGTTGTGAATTGATCCAGCCATTCTGTAGAGCAATTTGGAACTATGCTGAAAGGCTATAAAATTGTGCATACCCTTTGATCCAGCAATACCACTGGCAGGTCTATATCCCAAAGACATTCAAAAAAAGGGAAAAGGGTCTATTTGTACAAAAATATTTGTAGCAGATCTTTTTGTGGTGGCTAAGAATTGGAAATCAAAGGGATACCTATCAATTGGGGAATGGCTAAACAAACTGTGGTATATGTGGTATATGATATATGTAATGGAATATTATTGTGTTATAAGAAATGACAATTATGATGATTTCAGAAAAAACCTGGAAAGACTTATGTGAACTGATGCATAGTGAGGTGAACAAAGCCAGGAGAACATTGTACACAGTAAAGTCAATATTGTTCCATGAAGAACTTTGAATGACAGCTATTCTCAGCAATACAATGATCTAAGACAATTTTTTATTTTTTTGGAGGGAGGAAGACAAGGTATTTGGGGCTAAGTGACTTGCCCAAGGTCACAAAGCTAGAAAGTGTCACGTGTCTGAGGCTGGATTTGAACTCAGATCCCCCTGACTCCAGGGCCAGTGCCCTATTCATTGAATCACCTTGCTACCATCCAAGACAATCTCAAAGGACCAATGAAGCACACTATCCACCTCTAGAGAAAGGATTGATATTGAATATAGACTGAAGCATACTATTTTTACTTTCTTTCATTTTTTGTTTTGAGTCTTCTTATACAGAATGACTAATATGAAAATGTTTTATACATTTTATACAGAAAGGGAGGGAGGAATAGAATTTGGAACTCAAACTTTAAATACAAATGTTTAAAAATTTGAAAAAAAATGTTATCCATACTGGGCCCAAAGGACTGTAAAACTATGTGTACCCTTTGACCCAGTAATAATGCTACTAGGTCTGTATCCCAAAGAGATTTTTAAAAAAAGTACAAAAATATTTCCAGCAGCATTTTTTGTGGTAGCTAAGTATTGGAAATGGAAAGTTTACCCATCAGTTGGGGAATGGCTGAACAAATTGTGGTATATAATTATGATGGAATACTAGGGTGTTCTAAGAAATGATGAGTAGGATGCTTTCAGAAAAACCTGGAAGGACTTACATGAAGTGATGCAAAGTGAAGTAAGCAGAACCAGGAAAACACTGTACACAGTAACAGTAATGTTATATGATTAACTGAATAATTTAACTATTCTCAGCAATACAAAGATCCAAGATAATTCTAAAAGTTTTAGGATGAAAATTGCCATCTATCTCCAGAGAAAGAACTGATGGAGTAAGAATACAGATTGAATCATACTGTTTTTTACTTTATTTTTTGTGGAGTTTTTTTGGTCTGTGTTGTTGTTGTTTTTTTGTTTTTTTTTACAACATGACTGATATGGAAATTTTGCATGACTACACATGTATAACCTATATAAAATTGTTTGCTGCCTGGGTTGGATGGAAGGAGAGAACTTGGAACCCAAAATTCTAAAAAAGAATTTTAAGAATTGCTTTCTCATAGAATTAGAAGAAACATTAAAAGACTAAAAAAAGTAATCCAAAGAAATTGGCAAAAATGATTAAAGATGGAAAAAGGCAGTGTTAGAAGAGCTATGGAAACAGTCACATTAATACACAGCTGGAAGAACTGCAAATTGGCTCCACTGCTCTGAAAAACAATTGGAACTGTGCTAGGAAAGTCATTAACCTTCCAAGCCTTTGACCTCATAATTGACTACACTACTGGGCATATACCCTAAGGAGGTCAGCGGAAAGAAGAAAAGATCCTATATATTCCAAAATATTCATAGCAACACTCTTTGTGGTAGCAAAATAAACCAGAAACAATATTGATTTGGGGGTGGCTAAACAAGTTGTGGTACATAAATGTAATGGGATATGATGACACTGTAAGAAAATAATGAATTTGAGGAATTTAAAGAATCTTGAAAAGAGTAGTTTGTGAAGAATACAAAAAAATCGGAAGCAGGAGATAGACCCTTAGTGTAGACAATAGTCACTGTAATATAAATGAAAATACTACTAAAAAGCAGTCAAATTAAAGATTAATTGCAACGCACAATCTTTGCTCTGGAGGTCAGAGGATTTAATACACACAGGGCTACAGGCTTGGAATTAAGCATGTGTTACTGGACTTGGTTACCTTTGCGACTGGTCACAAAAAACTCTTTTCCTTTGTTACAAAGGAAGGCTCAGTGGTATATAAAATATTTGAGCTATAACTATGATCTTTTAAAGCTTCCATTCCATTCCATGAAATATGTAAATTTTTTTAAAAAAATAAGAAACAAACATTTTATAGAAGGAAAAATAGGCAAGGAGATAAAGAATGTATCTTGTAAAAATAACAACTCAGTGTCAGAAATGCAATTTGAAAAAACGTTTCATCTGTGGTCTTAGGCACTTAAATCCTTAGGGCAGGCAACCATGACACTTTCACGAGGCTGTGATGTGCCCTGGTAATGACTCACTAAATTCTAACTATTGGACATGCTATCAAATGTTATAGGTTTGCTATAAATCCATCAATTTAAAGTTATTCCTAAGAGAAAGAATTGTGTAAACCAAAATAAACAACTATCAGCCTCACAAAGAGTTTAAAATTTATGAAGTACAGAAATTTACCAGTCTGTAAAAATGCCCTTTGCTTTTTCCAAACTTATGAATGACATAGTTCACTTAAGGTTAATCTGAAGTAAATTTTAAATAGAGAGAAAATATTGTAATTTATTGATTAAAATTCAAATTCTTGCTTGTTTCATGACTTGATTTTTCTATTTAGTTTTGACTGATTTAGTCCCATTTCAATCAATCAACCACCATTTATTAAGATCCTATAATGCACCAGGCACTGTTCTAGGGGCTAGAGATACAAATACAAAACTGAAATTGTCCTAAACCTGAAGCAGCTTATGGTATATTGGGTTAGGGGGGAAGAGCATAAGCATAAAGAAGCACACACACTTAAATAAGTGTGTGTGTACATGTGTATGCATGTGCATGTGTGCACGCTTGTGCGTGAGTATGCATGCGTACATGTGCATTCATGCATGCATGTGTGTGCATGTGTGTACTATAATTTTAGGAGGAAGGGTATCAGGAAAATATCTGTTTAGAACAATTTTTTAACAAAGGATTTGTGTATAGATTTCAGGGGACTCTGTGATCATGGGTGGGATAGAATCACATTTATTTTTACTAATATCTAACTGAAATTGGGCATTTCCTTTTATTATGAATGTAAGTAATGCACATTATTCTAAGAAGGGGTCCAAGTACTTCACCCGACTGCCAATGATGAAAAAGGTTAAGAAACCCTGGTTTAGAACATAGAATTTGAGTAGAGTTTTGAAGGGAATAAGGAATGTCATGAGGTGGAGATAAAGAGATCATGTGTTCCAGCAATGGGCAGGAGCCAGGGCAAAATCATGGAGTTGAGAAATGGTGTGTCACGTGAGGAATTGCAAAAAGACCAGTTTGGCTGAACTTTAGATTGTGAGAAGAAAAGTTATGTATAATAAAGTTGGGAAAGTAGGTTGGCATTAGATTAGGAAGGGCTTTAAAAGACAAATGGAGAAATTTATATTTGATCCAAGGGGAAATAGGGAGCTATTGGAGTTTATGGAGTAGGGGAATGACAGGTGCATTAGGAAAATTACTTGAGCAGTTCTGTGGAGGGTGATGGGATCAGAGAGAGCTGAAGCAGGGAAACTAGTCAAATCAGTCAATAGGCTTTATTAATTACTTCTCATTAGAATGTGATGCTGCTGCCACCCCAGTATATGGCCTCACAATCTCATGCTTCAATTACTGCAATAGCTTTCTTTTTGAGTTGGTCTCTCTGCCTAAACTCTTTCTCCACTCTAGTCCATTCTCCACTCAGCCATCAAAATCATTTTATCAAAGTATAGGTCTGGCCATGTCACTGTCTTATTCAATAAACTCCAGTGGTTCCAGATTTTCCCCAATATCAGATATAAAATCCTTTGACTGTTAAAGCCTTTCATAATCTGGCCAATTCCTATCTTCCCAGTATTCTTATATCATATTCCCTTCCATGTTTTCTGAAATCCAGTGACACTGACTTCCTTGCTATTTCTCAAAAAGACATTCTAATTCTGGACATTTTCACTGGCTGTCTCCCATGCCTAAAATTCTCTCCCTCCTCTTCTTCATCTCCTGGCTTCCCAGTTGTCCTTCAAGTCCCAGATAAAATTTCATCTTCTTTTAGTATTGTCTAGGCAATAGTCATAGCACTGAGGGCAACTATGAATATGTCAGAGTAGTTCTGAATCACAAAATATAACAGACTCTCCAGATACAAGGCAGAAGAAAAACATTTATTCAGACTCCAGAAAGCCAAATCCCAACACCAGAAAGCCAAATCCATTACAATAACCAAGAAGTCAATACACATTAGTACTGTAAGGGACAAAGCCATTCCCAAGCCTCCTTCCCCTGCTGGGGCCTTCTCACAAACAAACAAGCACTTAGGAACTTAGCTGTGTCTGCTTGCCTGTGTCCACTCCTCCCTCTGCCCTAACTGCTCTCACCAACTTCCTGTCAGTTCTGCTCCACTCTTCCTGTTCCACCTGTTCAGCAAGCTCCTTCCACCATGGGTGACTTAGGCTTCTGTGTAATTTAAGTAGGTCACATGGACCTATTAATGAATGGGAAAGATCTTCCCATTTCAATTACCATTACGGAAATCTTTCCTGATCCCCTTAATCCTAGTACCTATTCTCTGTTAACTATCTCCAATTTTTCCTGTCTTGTTTGCACATAGTTGTTTGTATGTTTTCTCCCTCATTTTCTTCCTCATTCTCCCTCCCTCTTTGAGAGCAGGGATTATATTTGCCTTTCCTTGTATCTTTAGTGCTTATCATAACATCTGACACATAGCAGTTATTTAATAAATCCCTGTCTACATGTTAACTTGAGAACATGAACTCTTTGCGGATAGGGCACTAATTTTTCCTTTCTTCTTATGCCCAGTGATACGCAGAGTGACTGGTGCTTGATAAATACTTGTCAACTGACTTGTTGATTCATTTATTATGTCCTAGACACTGTGTTACATGCTCAAGAGAAAACAAAAACAGTCCCTGTGCTCAAGGCACTTACATTCAACTAAGGTAGACAATATATACATAAATCAGTACATACTATATATAGATACATATTATATATAACATATATACAATATGTTATATATAATAAACACGCACACACACACACATATATGATACATGGAAGGTAGTCTTAGAGGAGAGGCCACCAGAAGCTGGTAGGAACTGTAGCAAGTGAGAGGTGATGAGGGCTTGAACTTGGGTAGTGGCTGTATGAATTGAGAGAAAGGAATGGATGCAAAAGATATCATGGAGGGAGAAGCAAGATTTGACAACTGATTGGATATATAGGATGAGGGAGAGTGAGTCATGAATAATGTAGAGATTGTGAACTTGGGTGGATGGAAGGATGGTGGTATCCTTGACAAAATTAGGTAAGCTTGGGAGAGAGGTGGGTTTGGTGGGAGGTGGGGGGGGAGATAACTTCAGACATGTTGATATTAAGATGCCTACAAGACATCAGGTTTGAGGTATACAATATACAGTTTGTCATATAGGACTGGAGCTAAGAAGAGAGATTAGAATTGTTATATAGATTTAGAAGTCATTTGCAGAGAGATGATAATTAAATCCATAGAAGCTGAAGAGGTTGTAGGTGATAGACTATTCAGAGAGAAGAGATGAGGGTTTAGGACAGAGCTTTGGGTTGCACCCACAATTAGGGGTGGTGATATGAATAGTGAAATTGCAAAGGAGACTCAGAAGGAATGGTCAGACAGTTAGAAAGAGAAATACAACAGAGAAATGTCACAACAAGCTAGAGCCTAGACAGGATCTAGGAAGAGACTGATCAGCAATGCCAAATGCTACAGAGAGGTGGAGAGAGATGAAGCTGTCGGAGTAAGCCTGTGCTAGTTTGCTATCATAAAGTATTTGTCTTGACTTGGGAGCCTTGCTTCTTGTGCTGTTTTCTGAACAAAGAATTATAAGCATTTTGTAAATACCGTCCCATTTATCCTTAAAATGTCTCTTTGAGACAAGAAGGGAGTTAGATATAATTTTGTTGTAGTAGCCAGAAAAGGTCCAGAGTGAACTGGAGTCTAGAGAGGTTAACAGATTTATTTCCATTTTAAAAATAAAAGAATTCATAAGCAATATTGGGATTTTTGCCTTGAATATTAAATTAGAGCTATGTCTACATGCTGCCAAAAAATCCAATTAAATAAAGTAAATTTAGTAAAAATGATTAACGGGTTTTTTAGTGGTAGATAGAGAAGTGTCTTTTTCATTTGGTGTTTTGGCGTATGGTAGATGCTTCCTTAGAGTACCTTGCAAATTTCAGCTCCCAATAATCTTGGTTCTGGGAGGCATATAATTTTAGTTTTGTGTCACTTTGCACACTGCAAAGAAATGATTAGGGAACATCATTCTGTCAGTATCCATGAGTTCTTTTTTTCATGGAAGCATCTCTTCCTTGGAGTTTTCTAAAAAGATTGCTTATTTGAGGTTTGTCCAAATTAAATTTATTTAATGATGACCTTGTGAGAGAGGCAAAGCCAAATATGCTGAGATACCTTCTGTTATCATCAGAGATGTAAACTAGCAACATTTTCACAAGGCCAAACACAGAATGGGAAAAATGGAGGGAGGCTTCCTCTATTTGGGGGTATGGCCTAGAGGAGCAGTTCTCAAATTTTTTAGTTTCAGGATCCTTTAGCAATCATAGATATTCCATTTTGAGCATTACAAATACTCGTCAACTATGAAGGGCTTGTGAAGGAGGATGCTATTCATATCTAGAGAAAGAATGATAAATAGAAGTATGTATAGTATGGTTCTACACACACACACACACACACACACACACACACACACACACACAAGGACAGACAGACACAAGCACATTTTTCATCTAATGATAGCCTTCCCTGGGGCAGGTTGGGGAGGGAGGGAGAAAAAAATTAAAAATTCATAGCAGAGAATAGAAGAAAATTTAGAAGCAAACACAGAAAAGCAGGGTAGCTTTGAAAACAATGATTAGTATTTATTACACAGTTAAAAAAAAAAAGACTGAAATGGAAATTAGTGGTTTTATATTGAATTCTCTTTTTATGTTGTATTGTGTACATGGTAATATTCTTTTTTGTCTTTTTGTATTTAAGTTCAAAAAGGAAAAAGCTTACAAGTTATTGAGGACTGCAAAGAGTTTTTGTTCTCTGGGTTATATCTATCAGTATTTACTATATTAGAAATTAAAACTGATAATTAAAAAGTGTTTATTAATTCACTTAAAATAACAAATCCATTACATTACCATAATATGTTTTCATGAAAAATAACTGTATTTTTCTAAACAAAAAGTAGTAATAAGAGTAGCATTATTTTATAAATTGTTGCAAATCTCTTTAATGTCTGGCTTAATAGAAGATTGATGGATTCTCATAGCTGCTTTTACATTTACTCTGTTGACATAGGTTGTTTGAAGTATACAAAGAAAATCAACCTCACAGATATGTAGTTGGAAAAGAGAGGTACATTTTCATAGGCAAATAATGTATTGGTACTATTATTATGAAAATAGTTTGGACCTCATGTATTCCCTAAATGGGTCTCAAGGAGCACAGGGTTCCACACACTTTGAGAAACTCTGGTTTACAGAAAAGTTTCTATGCTGCTGAAAATATAGCTGCTAAGAGAGGAAGCATGATGCTTGCCACTGCTGAGGTAGAGCTGGCCAGGGGAGTAAGGGCATCAGTGAAGAGAACAGCAATCTGGGAAGCCAGAGGAGAAAGCACCCCCAGGAAGGTGCTTTCAGCACTCTTTAAATTATCCTGGAACAGAGCCCTGACTACCCGCCCTAGCTAGCTCTCTGGTTGTCACTGATAAGGAGCTGAATGATATCTTGGGATCTGTGGTTTACTTAAATGACACAAATCTTAACCTACCTTAACCTTTCTTATTCTGGGTGATTCTTATCCATACACTACACTAAATCCTCCATAGAGGATCTAGCCAACAATTTGGAGATCTTTTTTTCCCTTCTGATTCTTTTAGCATCTTACAGGTAGGTCCCAGTCCAATACTTAGGCTGCCCATCTGTTATCTTCACTCTTGCTACATAACCAGCTTATGACTGTACATTTTTTTAGGTGATATCTTTCATATCTTGCTAGCTAGGTGGTACAGTGGCTAGAGCATTGGACCTGGAGTCAGGAAGACCTCGGTAAAAATCTGGCCTCATAGACTAAGCTACCTGTATGATCCTGGACAAGTCACTTAATCTTTGCTTTGGTTTCCCCATCTTAAAATGGGGATAGTAAAAGCACCTAATTCCCAGGATTGTTATGAGGATAAAATGAGATCATATATGTACAGAAAACACTTTGTAAGTACACTTTGTATAAATAATAGTTATTATTAATATTATGACCTCTTGCATGCAAGTCATAGTAAGGACTAGTCTCCACTTTATTTAATCTTATTATGTGTCTCCACCACCCTTTGAGTCACACACAATTTTCATTTTTCACAGATTGTGGTGCTCTATGATTCTCAGTGATATAACACTATCATAGATAGATAGGCTTGTGTGTGTATGTGTGTGTCTATGTGTGTGTGTGTGTGTGTGAAATTAGGCTTTTGTATTAGCTATCAAATTGGAATAATTAAAAATGCTACGCAATTTCCCCAATGTAATCCAGCCTACTCTCTTTCTCAGTTCAATTATGGACCTGGCATATTGTCCATCTTTATATCCATAGAGTAGAATGAAATTTGGGCTTAAATGATCTACCTTTTCCTCATTTTCCAAGGAAACAGGATTATCAATACCTTACTATGTAACAGACCAACTAGAAATTGATTTATTTATGAAGATGGGTAGCATATTTCATCATGAACCCCCTGGAGTTGTGGTTGGTCATTGTGTTGATAGAGTTTCTAAGTCTTTCAAAGTTGTTTTCTTTACACTGTTTTCATTATTTTATAAATTGTTCTCCTGGTTCTGCTCCTTTCACTCTGGATCAGTTCATTTCAGAAATCTTCCTGGGTTTTTCTGAAATCATCCTCTTCATCATTTCTTATAGCACTAAAGTATTCAATCACACACGTGTATCATTACTTGTTCAGCCATTTTCCATTGATAGACTTCCCCTTGGTGTCCAATTCTTTGCCAGCACAAAAAGAGCTGATAAAAATATTTTTGTCCATATAGATCCTTTTCCTCTTTTATTTCTTGGGATGTAGACCTAGTAGCAGTATTGTTGGGTTTAAGGATATGTGCAGTCTTTCTGGGAATAATTCCAGATTGCTTTCTAGAATGGCTTGATCATTTCACTCTTCTACCAACAGTGCATTAATGGACCTACATAGCTTATCTCATTTGATCCTCACAAAAGTCCTGTGAGCTAAGTTTATAATTTTCCCTATTTTACAGATGAAGAAACTAAGAATCCTTGATAGATGCAACCACAAGAAATAATTTGCTATGTGTGAAATTGGGAAAGTCACATAAATGTCTGAACTCCAATCTTTTCATCTCAAAGAACTACAATCTTTCTACTATGTTACCTCCAAACTCATGTCCTCCAATTGATTCCAATGACTACTTATTAAGAACCTCCTTTACAGGACTGTGAAAGTTATTTGCAAATCTTTAAGTTCCAAACCAATGTGAGTTATTATGATTATAATAGTTACTTAGCAATGGCCTGATTTATTTTAGAACTAGTCTATTAAAAAAAATTGCTCAGATCCATTGGGTAGATCTGCCAATTTTGCTGTTTGGTAAAAAGGTAATTTGTTCCTTGATTTGAAGTAAGGTTTTCTATTACATATATTTTTAAGGGTATGCTATTCTCAATGTTTGTGTTTTGTTACAAACAAAGCTGTATTTTCCTGAATGGCTGACATTATAAAATGATTTAAATTTTCCTGGTGAAATACTAGGGGAAAAAAAACAAATCAAAAAAATAGAATGATTAAAGGAGGGATCATTTGAACTGGAGGTATTTGGAAGATTCAAAGCATATTTAAAAAAAATTTTAAACCATGAAACATCACTTTCAACATTTGAAATAAATGTTATTTAATAATGTATGTCATATCCTCCAATAACTTCAATTTGAATGATGTAGTATAATTATATATTGTTTGTTAAACAAAACAAAACAAAAGAAGCGCCATGAGGCCATTCTGGTATACTGTGGTAAAAATGGCACTTTTGAGGCAAGGCATTAGGGGTATTTTGAATCCAAATTGGAAACATCTAAATGTGTATTTTTAGCCAACTATATAATTTGGCTCTCCCCCTACCCCAACCATTTGGCTTATATACAGATTAGCCTCTGAAATAGCATGAGATATTTTAAACCAAATAATTCTTCAACTATGGTATGTGGCACCATCTAAGCACTCTCCTTCCTGGCAGAGGAAGGTATTATACATGCACACACATATCCATTGAGGGAACATTTGTCATAACCCTGATTACTGGGGTGGGATGAGAGTTGAGAGGCAATACTACCATTGATGGAGCTATAGGTTGCATTGGGATACCTGTGCTAATACAGAGAATCCCCAAGTATCCAGGTGATGATGGATATTGTGATTCTAACTGCTGTTACATTGCCTTCTCCAACTTCTCATCAAGCCATCTGGATGTCTGAATTAAGAGAGTTGAATAACAGCCAGAGGGACATTTTGACTGAATTTTTGACAGCCAAGGAACATTTGGTTTTTGTGTTTCTTCTGAAATTCCCCAGCAAAACAGGTTTAAAAAATGGCAGTGCCACAAATAGCAGAGCCAGGTGCAGACCCTCGATGGATATAAGAAAGGCTGTAGAAAGGACTAGTCATGTAATAGTCTTTACAGCTACAATTGCCCAGGTGGATAGCAAAACCATTAATAGTTCTTCATTTGAACATAAAGCCTAATTGTACACTGTATATTTGAAAGAATTTCAAATTGGGCCATTTGAAATAGATTTGATTCACTCTTTTGAAGGTTGGAAATTGACTCTCATGCTGGACACTTCCAATTCTCTGGGAGCAGCTACATTGATTAGCTTTTGTTGTTATATTGGCTGGGAATGATGGGGTGAACAGTATTAATTCACTGCTAAATGATTTGGATTAAGATTTAGCTTAGTACATATCCATACAAACTGGCTGTGCACCTAAGTAGTGCACACAATAAACAGAACGTTACAATTTTGGGGCTGAATCAAAAATCAACAAATCCAAACCCCTAATCTAACAGATCTGAAAGATACTTTTAAAATTCATGTAATAATTAGAATAAATCATTTGGGGAGAGATGGGATTGATAGGTTAGCTGGGGAAGAGTATATGTCTAGAATGAGTGTGTGGTGGCTTAATTTTTTTTCCTTTGCTATGTGTTTACTTGAAAGATTTTGATTGAGAAAATTAGTTTTGTGATTAGAATTAAAGCATATATCTCTCTGTCTCCTCCACTTTTGTTAATCTTCAGTCAGAAAAATATAATCAGAAAAGCAAACATTGCTTTTACATTTTTGTGGATTATTTTTTCAAATGAAATGTTGACAGTAAATCAAATATTAAACCACTTAAAGCAAAAGCAAGCTCATTCAAGGTTAATGCAAACAATGAACAGAGTCTGGTGGAACTGCAATAATACAATGAGGCACTAGTTACTAGTATTTGCATTTTTCTTCTGTAGCCTCCTAGGTTTTAAATACATGTAGGTGACCTTTCCTTCATTGATGAAGCTGTAAGCCAAATTACTTTTATGTAATCAGTAGTACTTGTCATCTGGTTAGGTGTTTGTTTGGGAACATGAAGTCTTTATTGTGGGCTTTTGAAAATACATAACTCTTAATTAAAACAATCAGAAAAAAATGAAGTGTATTAGAATTAGCTGTCATAAAATATTTTTTAAAAGCTTGAGGTTACGTGAGTACCAGAGTAATTGTGCATGCTGTATACAATATTTGTCTCCATAGCCATACTTTCATGATTAGCCTGTTCCTTCCTAAGGTCATTTACCTTGAGAGTAGATTATATTTTTAGATTTAGATTTGTGTATTAATATGCATATTTTATTTATTATAATAAATGTTTATATATAGTAGATTTATATTTATAGGTCTCTTTAAGGTTTTCGAAGTGCTTTCCACATACTATTTCATTTGATACTCACAACAACCCTGTAAGGTCGATGTTATTATCCCCATCTCACAGAAAAGGAAACTGAGACTGAGAAAGTTTGAGTGAGTTGCTTTTGTTGTTATATTGTCTGGGAGTGATGGGATAAACAGTATTAATTCACCTCTAAGTGATTTGGAGTAATACTTAGATTAGCACAGATCTATCTACAAACAAAATACTGTGTATGCAGTGGATACATAATATTCAGTATGTGTCAGAAGTGGGACTTGAAATCATACCTTGACTGACTTTGAAGACACACTACACAATTCTTCCTCAGAGCCAGATGGAAAGTTTTCAAGCCCTTGCAGCCTGACTTCTAACTCTACCTCTTGACTGAAACAGTTTTCTATGATTTCTTAATTTCTTAACCAATGGCCTTTTCTTAGTCCTCAATCTCCTTTATCTCTTCAGAGTTCTGTACTGTTACTCATTCCCTCTTTCCAAGTGCTGTCTCGCTGGGTTTTCATGACACAGGCCCCATTGACTACTTCTTCTTCCTCTCTCTTTCTTCTCAGGCTCCTTGGCTGGAACATCATCTATGACTCACCCTTTATGCATAGGGTGTACTTAATCTTAGACTCTCCTTGGTCTTCTTTATTTTCTTTCTCTCCTCTCTTGGTAATCTCATCAGCTCCCAAGACTTCATTTCTAATCTCTATTATGCAGATAACTCCCAAATCTACATTACCAGCTTTCAACTCTGTCCTGAACATTAGTGTCCCACGACCTTGGATAGCACCCATGGGCAGATCATGCTCAATATTTCCAAAATTGAGTTTATTATCTTTTCCCCAAACCCACTTCTCCTCCTGTGTTCCTTATGTTTATTGAGAGTTGAGAGGGGTCCATCTCAAGAACACAGGAGTCACCCTTGCCTCTTCCTTCTTTCCCGCCCCATAGCCCCACCTCATATCCAATCAGCTACCATGTTTTTGTTAAACAGAATTGCTTACTTATTTTTACATTCTTTTCCTTTTAAATTGTTTTGTTTCAAATTCTCTCCCTCCCTTCCCTTTCCCCATCACTGAGAAGGCGAGCAATGTGATATCAATTATACATGTGAAATCATGCAAAACATATTCCCATATTATCCATATCAAAAAAAAGCAAGACAATTATACTTCAATTTGCTCTAGATTCATCAGTTCTCTCTCTGGAGGTAGATGGTATTTTTTTTTATCATGAATCCTTTGGAACTGTCTTAGATCATTGTATTGATCACAGTAGCCAAGTCTTTCACAGGTGATCATCATTACATGCTGGTACTATGCACAATGATCTCCCAGTTCTTCTCACTTCACTTTGCATCAGTTCTTATGGGTCTTCCAGTGTTTTGTTTTTTCTGAAACCAACTCCTTGTCATTTCTTATATAGTACATTCCATCACAAGCATTTGCCACAATTTGTTCAGCTATTCCCCTATTGATTAGTATCACCTCAATGTCCAATTCTTTGCTAGTATTAAAAGAATAGTTACAGATATTTTTGTACATATAGGTCCTTTTCATTTTTCTTTGATTTCTTTGGGGTACCAACCTAGTAGTGGTATTGATGGGTCAAAGGATATAAATAGTTTTATAGCCCGTTGGGCATAGTTCCAACTTGTTCTTTAGAATAATTAGACTAGTGCACAACAGTTTATTAGTGTGCCCATTTTCCCTGATCAGCGGTATCTCAGAGTTGTTTTAATTTGCATTTCTCTAATCAACAGTGATTTAGAGCATTTTTCATGTGACTACAGATAGCTTTGATTTTTTCACCTTAAAACAGCCTGTTCATATCCTCTGACCATTTATCAATTGTGGAATTGGTCTTTACAAATTCGACTCTGTTCCTTATGTATTTGAGAAAAGAGGCCTTTTTCAGAGAAATTTGCCCTTACATTTTTTTGATATTATTTCATTGTCTATAGCACCCTTTAGCAAAGTGTAGTTTCCCTATCTCTTTTAGTTAGATCTATTTTTGCTTTTGCTTTGTCTGAGATCAAGATTGCTACCCCCACTTTGTTAACTTTAGCTGAAGTATAATAGATTCTGCTCCATCCATTTATTTTAACTCTGTGTCTTTCTGTTTCAAGTGTGTCTTGTGTAAGCAACATGTTGTTGGCTTCTGGTTTCTAATCCATTCTGTTGTCTGTTTCTGTTTGATGGGTGAGCTCATCCCATTCACATTTACACTTATGATTATTAACTGTGTATTTCCCTCTATCATATTTTCTTCTGTTTATCTGTCTCTCTCTCTTTTTATCCTGTCCCTCCCCCAAATCTGTTTTGCTTCTGATCACTGCCTTCCTTAATCCTCCCTCCTTTTTTTATCATTCCCCTCCTATTTCCCTATTGAGTAAGATAGATTTTTACACCCAAATGAGTGTATATATAAATTCTTCCCTCTTGGAATAATTCTAATGAAAGTAAGGTTTTAGCATTGCTTGTCACTATTTCCCCCTCCACTATAACAATTTTGCCTTTTGTGCCTCTTTTATGTGAGATAATTTTCCCCATTCTACCTCTCCCTCTTCTTTCTTCCTTTCTCACTGCTTCATTTTTAATTATTTTAGAGATCATCTCAACATAATTGATTCATACCCATGTCCTCAGTCTATATAGATTCCTCCTAACTGCCATAGTAATGATAAAGTTTTTAAGAGTTACAGTTACGTGAATCATCTTCCTGTATAGGAATGTAAACTTTATTGAGTCCCTTGTGATCCCTCTTTCATATTTACCTTTATATGCTTCTCTTAAGTCTTCTATTCATCTCTGGTCAAATTTTCTATTCAGTTCAGGAATGCTTGAAAGTCCCCTATTGCACTAAATATTCATTTTTCCCCCTGAAGGATTATACAGAGTTTTGCTGGGTAGGTTATTCTTTGTTGTAATTCTAGCTCCTTTGCCTTTTAGAATATTATATTTCAAGTCCTCTGCTCCTTTAATGTGGAAGCTGCTAAATCTTGTGTGATTCCGACTGTGGCTCCACAATATTGCAGTTGCAGTGTTTTTTTTTTTTTCTGGCTGCTTTTTTTTTTTCTGACCTGAGAGCTCTGGAATGTGACTTTAATTTTCCTGGAAGTTTTCATTTTTGAGTCTTTTTCAGGAGGTGATCAGAAAATTCTTTCCATTTGTATTTGACCATCTGGATCTAAAATACCAGGGCAGTTTTCCTTTGCAATTCCTTGAAAAATGATGTTTAGGCTCTTTTTTTGATCATGACTTTCAGTTAGTCTAATATTTCTTAAATTATCACTCCTCAATTTGTTTTCCAGGTTGGTTGTTTTTTCAGTGAGATATTTCACATTTTTTAGTATTTTGTCATTCTCTTGACTTTGTTTTATTATTTCTTGATATCTCATGAAATCATTAGCTTCCACTTGCCCAATTCTAATTTTTAAGGAATTATTTTCTTAAGTGAGCTTTTGTTCCTCTTTTCCTATTTGGCCAATTTTACTTTTTAAGGAGTTCTTTTCTTCAGTGAATTTTTGTACTTCTTTTTCCATTATGCCAATTCTGTTTTATAAGGTGTTCTTTTCTTCAGTATTTTTTGGTTTCCCTTTTACTAAGCTGTTAATTCTTTTTTCATAATTGTTTTTTGCATCACTCTCACTTCTTTTCTCAATTTTTCCTCTACTACTCTTATCTCTTTCTTTAACTCTTTCAAAAATTCTTCTTGGGTTTGGGTCCAATTAGCATTTTCTTTGAGGTTTGGTTGTAGGGGTTTTCACATTGTTGTCTTGTTCTGAGTTCATAGCTTAATCTTCTTGCTACTGTAATAGTTTTATATGGTCAAGTTCTTTGTTGTTGTTTGCTCATTTTCCAACCCATTTCTTGACTTTAAACTTTACATTAAAGTTGTACTCTACTCACCCAAGGGATGGAGAGGCACTGTACCAAGGTTTAGGCTTTTTTGTGCTGTTGTTTTCAGAGCTAGTTCTGAGAGTCTTCAAGTTTTTGATGCTTCCAAGGTGGTGTTATCTTGGGAGAGATATTGCCACTGATTTCCTGGTCTACACTCTGGTCTTTACCCAGGCAGGGACCCTAATCATCTGCAGCTGTAAGTACTAGTTCTCCTCTTAGCCTTGGAACTGTGACTAGGGCCCTTGCTCCCCTGTGACTGACCACAAACACTCCTCTCCATCCTGGAACTGCAATCCAGAACTGCTTAGGGGCAGTAGAATTACCCATGAGCACTAGCTGCACCCAGTACCATCAAAGGGTTCCCTGTAATCTCTTTCTGACCAGTTGTCTGACCTCCTTACCTTCTTTGGACTAAGAGCTCCTGAAGCTGCTGCTGTTTCCACTGTCAGTCACCTCTGAGGCTTGTGACTGGTCCTGCTGCTGTGCTACATTCCCCATCAAAAAGTTATCTACCCCACTTAATGGTTGAGGAAAGTGCTCTGAGGTAGACAAATAACTTACTTCAGATTATGAAGTAAGTTTCTGAGGGTTGATTTGAACCCAGGTCTTCCTGACTACTCTAGAGGTATGATTCTATCCACTGTACCACTGTACCACATTAGGGATACACATGGATTTTACTTTCCAATTTATCTGAATGATCTTAGGAAAAAATCACTCCTAATGTCTCTGAGGTTCAGTATTCTTATCTGTAGAATGGGAAGAAGATAACAATTGTAATAACTACCTTACAGTGTGGTGTGGGTCTCAAAAGAGACAATGCATGTAGGGTGCTTTATAAACATCAAAGTGCTCTTTTAATGTCATTTTTATCATTATTTTATTGTTCTGTTGTTTCAGTTGTGTCTAGCAACTCTTTGTGATATAATTTGGGGTTTTCTTGGCAAAGATAGTGGAGTAGTTTGCCATTTCCTTCCTCAGCTCATTTTATAGATGAGAAAACTGAGGCAAACAGGGATAAGTGACTTACCGAGGGTCATACAGCTGGTGAGTGCCTGAAGCCAGACCTGGAGCCAGACACTCTATTCACTGTCACCCAGCTGCACGTTATTGTTGCAATGTTATTGTTATTGTTATAAACCTGTTAAATGAAGGCATTGAGCTGAAGAATCCTTCCATATCTAATATTCTGTGATTTTGAAGTCAGGCAGATAGGAGGCTGATAATTTCTTAGTCTCCTGAAAGCACAAAGAGCAGAGGAGAAGGAAAAGGGAACTAAAATTGCAAAATGGTTCTCTCTTCTCACACATTTTGAGCAGAAGGCTGCCTCAGGGATAGTGGGGCAGCTGAGGAAAACATGGTATAGTAGAAGAAGAAAGGGAAGGCATCATTGTGTCTGGAAAGGGTTTAGACTCTTAGGTTTCTTCTACCTTTGGGATTCCATCTGGCCTCCTCACAGACTAAGGGGAAGTTACTTAACCCCTCTCGGATTTTAGGAGGTCTGGGCATCCATTTGGGTGCTCATTTACACCTTTCCATTTCCTGCCCTTCTATATCTAATCTTTCCTTGCAGTTTCTTAGGGCAAAGCATAATTTCTCAAGCTGGTAGAAGTCCCTGTAAGTGTGAATCTCATTTCCAGGAACTTAGAGTGCATGCAAGACTCAAGCAGCGAGAAGATAATCAAATTTCACTTTTTAGATCACTCCATTGATTCATGTCAAAAGCCCCTTTTATATTTTATTTTGTTTCCTGCTCTCCAAGGCCTCTCTGAATCTATAGGAGGCTCTAAGGTGAGGATCCATTTCTTGCCACATGAAAGACAGTGCTAAGGAGAAAAGCTTTAACTGTTTCTTTCTCTGTAAGATGTTGTTATCATTGTTATAACTCAGATTAGGTGACATTTTTCTTTGAAGAGATTGAAATCATGATGCTTGTTAGTAGTGAATCAATGAAGATTTGCTGGCAAAGTGTCAGACTGGAGAATTAAGAGTGAGGTGTCCTAACCTAGCTCTGGTGTCTTGACGATGGATAAATCACTTTGCTTTTCTTCCTGGCTTTAGATGCAAAAGGGGAAAAAAACTAAGAAGGCTTAACATATTTTTAAATGTGATATGAACACCCCCTCCTCACATTTGCCTCTTCACATCCCTAATTTTCTTCAAGATTCAGCTTTTCACTTTCTACATGAAGTTTTTCCTGATCTCTCCCTCCTACTAGCACCTTTGCAACCAGGTCTTAGAAAATTAAAGAGGTTAAATGATTTGTCCAAGCTCCTGCAGCCAGTATGATTCAGAGGCAGCACTTGAACCTAGCTGTTTCTGACCCAGAGGCTCATTTCCCACTGGCTGCCTTTCTAGTACCCAGCAGGTACTTAATAAATACTTCTTGATTGGTTGATTGATGACTACTGGAAGTCTCACACACATCCTCCAAGCAACTTTGAGAAGTAATTAATGAAGTAGAAATGGTGTCAGTGAAAGGAAAAATAATGTCCATTAGAAAACCAGATAGTCATAGAATGGTTAGAATGATTTTTAAGGGGCAAAACCATAACTCCTCCCTTCTTGTAAGTGGGGTTTTGAGGGAGATACAAAAGAGAAAAGCATAATTTGACAGTTTATATAAGGAAAAGACTAGGTGTTTTTCCTTTTTTAAAAGTGAATTTGATATTATGGAGATTATGCAATTATTTTTGCTAGGGAATAGGAATGTTACCATACATAGTCTTGGTTGATTCACCCCTCCCTTCTGCTCTCTTTAGTCATAGAGTTTTAGAGTTAGAAGGGATTTTCAAGGTCATTCATTCTAATCTTCTCATCTTACAGATGGGGAAACTGAGGCCAAGAGAGAGAAAATGACTTGTCCAGTCACACAGCCACTTAGCAACAGAGTTGGGACTAGAATCTGGAAATTTTTACTTCTAGTCCAGTATCTTTCTATTGGAGCAGTTATTCCTCCTACTCTTGCTACAACAGGCCCTGTCATTATCATCTCCTTTATTTATTATAAAATTTCAGTGATGGTTTTATGCCACAGCCTGGATATTGTCTCGCCTCCCCCCATCATCCTTTCTTGTAACCAAAACAAAAACCAGACAGTTAAGTGTATATAATGTTGGGAGGGGAAAGGGAGGGTGATGTGGACAGAGGTGGGACTAACCTTTTCTCACAGCTTCCTGGAAGTTTTGATTTATAGGATGACACCTGAAGAATTGAAAGAAGAGGTTAAGCTGGAATCCGTCTCTTTAGTCAATGTAACAACTCATTTGTCTGCCACTGGAATGGAGTAGGGGAAGACCAAGGGACCACCCAAAGTTTTTCATGTCACACCAAGTTCTCTTAGTACTGGGTTGCTACATGAGTCAAAGCAGGGCTCAGAATTTTAGTTCAGCAAAATCAAGAATGAATAATGTCTCTGAGCATGTACTATGAGATGGCCCTGTAGGTCAGTTTAATTTGCTGTACTCATCTCTGCTTCTTGTAACACAGTAATATTCTGTTATACACATATACCAGAGTTTATTCAACTATCCTCCAATTAATGCCTATCCATTTTGTATGGATGTCAGGGAAGATTAGTACTTCTGGTGTGAGACTGCTGAGTCTTTTTCAGGGCTGCTTTCCACCTTTGGTGTCTACCTGCCACCCAACTCTCACCTGTGACTCCAAGAAGCTGTAGCATTTGCAGTGGCCACACTCCAGTAAACTGTTTTGGTAGACAGGCTAACATGGGTTGAAGTAACTTAGGGGCCTCAAACCCATCAGTGAGTTAGGGGCATGTCTATTCCAAGCATGTGAAGACTGTGTTCATGCTTATGAATAACATGAACTCCAGCAGACCTGAATAATGAACAGTTTTTCTTGTGAGAGAACTCAGCAGGTATCGTATCCAAATAGCCCTGAGTGAAACAAGGCTGGCAAATGAAGTCCTTTGCTTTACAAAGTCAGAGATGTCTACCCATTTTTCTGGAGTGACTACAGTTATGAGGTGCATAATGAAGCTGGCATATGTTTTGCAATCAAAACTAATCCATCCAATAAACTTGTCTTTCTACCAATAGAAAAAAATGACAGAATCATGACAATTTGGTTGGCAGTTGCAGGAAAATGTCATGTCACCATCATCGGTGTGTATGTTTTCACCATGACAAACCCTGAGAAGGTCAAATAAAATTACGAAGACCTAGAGACTCACATCATCAGTGTGCCCAAAGAGGACAAGCTTGTAATTCAGGGTAACTTTAACACCAGAGGAGGTACAGACCATTACATATGGCAGGGAGTCCTTGGGATGACCGGTGTCAGAAACAGCAACAGCAACAGTCATTTACTATCATTACTAACACTTACCCAAATGCAGTGAAACTTCATGGATTCACCCTCATAGCAAACATTGGCATTTAATGGACTACTACGGTATTATAAAGAGAAGAGACAGATAGGATGCGAGAGTGACAAGGGTGATATATGGCACAAAATACTGGACTGAATCATAGACTTATCCTCTCCAAGCTAAATATTCACATTCAATGAAAGCAGCTGCCCCAAGGAAGGCTACCTCCAGAAGACTTAATGTTAACAGATTAGAGCGCTTCTCCATGAGGGAACAGTTGGTTGTTTACTTAGAGGGAAAGCTGAGCCAACACACGTTTGGCAACAATGAAGCAGAAAAAGAATGGCAGATGTGGATAGCACCACACTTTTTTGGGCCAGAACACTTGCAGGCATCAAGATTGGTTTGACAAAAATTATGGGGAAATTCAGAAGCTGCTGTAAACAAAAAGCAAGAATTCCACAGTGTTTTATCAGTAGAATAGTTCACCTGTCTTTAAGAAGTTAGCATTTCACTCTATCAAAAGTAAAGTGCAAGCAAAGCTTAGGAAGATGCAGGATTCTTGACTCAGTAGGAAGGCAGATGAAATTCAGTTATATGATGATAGTAATAATCCAAAGCATTTTTATGATTCTCTGAAGGCTATTTATGGACCAAAGACCTATGATGCGTTGCAACTCCTCCACACTGATGGAGTCACATTGATTAGTGACAAGAACATGATCCTGGAGAAATGTTCTGAACACTTCCATAGCATTCTCATCAGACCATCATCAACCAACACTGAAGGCATTAACTATTTATCTCAGATTGAGTCAGTCTGTCTCTAGCCAAACTTCCAAATGAAGAAGAGGTTTTGAATACTATTAGGCTCCTCTCATGTGGCAAAGTGCCTGGTGCGGATTCTATTCCAGCTGAGATTTACAAGACAGAGGGTCCACTGCTCATACAAAAGCTGACTGAAATCTACCAGGTTATATGACAAAGAGGAGGTTATCCCCTAGGAATTCAAGGATGCATCCACTGTTCATCACTATAAAGTAAAAGGTTGTCCTGGGGGTGGGAGCTCTCTCTTAATCATTGCCAGCAAGTTTCTTGCCAGAGTCCTCCTTAATAGGTGGATCCTTTACTTGGAAGATGATCATCTATCTGAGAGCCAGTGTAGCTTCAGAAAGGGGTGAGTAATGATTGATATGGCGTTTGCTGCTTGACAAGTCCAGGAAAAATTACAGAAGGAGCGCAGAGGTCTGTACAAAACATTCCTCCATCTGACCAAGGTTTTTGATACTGTCAGTTGTGAGGGTTTGTGGAAGATCATGGCAAAATTTGGTTGCCCAGAGAAGTCCATCAGTATTGTATGCCAGTTCCATGACAGCATGCTTCCACAGGTTCTGGATAATGGACAATATTCTCACACTTTCTCAGTCACCAATAGAGTGAAGCAGGGCTATGTATTTGTTCTCATGCTTTTTAGTATGATGTTTTCAGAATCCTTCAACAAGGAAGAAAATGACATCAAGGTCAGTTATTGCACTGATGATAAATTATTTAACATGAAAAGGCTATAACCCAACACTAAAGTAGAGGGAGAATTGGTGTATGACTTTGCAGATGATAGTGCATTCAATGCAGCCTCTGAGGCTGAGATGCAACAGAGTATGCATCAATTCTCTGCCACTTGTACTAATTTTGGCCTGACAACGAACACCAAGATAACAGGCTCTCCACTAACCAGCACCACACCATCCATACATGGAATCATTAATTAGAGCAAGTGAAAATTTTTGAATGCTGTGGATAAATTCCCTTACTTTGGCTATGTACTTTCTAGGAATGTACACATAGATGAGGTTGATGCACACTGTGCCAGAGCTAGCTCAGTGTTTGGTAGGTTCTAAAGGAAAGTGTGGGAGAGAAGAGACATTAAGCAACCTACCAAAATGAAGGTCTACAGAGCTGTTGTGCTGACTTCATCGCTGTATGCTCATGAAACCTGGACAATCTGCCAGCGCCATGCCAGGAAACTGAGCTGCTTCTACTTGAACTGTCTTAGGAATATTCTGAAGATCACCTGGCAGGGTAAGGTACCAGACACTGAGGTTCTCTCTTGAGCTGAGCTAGCAAGCATTCAAACTTTACTGTAGAGAGCGTGACCCTGATGGCCTAGTCATGTTCAAATGCCAAACATACACTTGCCTAAGAAACTGTTTTATGGAGAACTCACAGAAGGTGAACCCGCATCAAATAAAGTGCTGTACACTGTGAGCAAATCAGAACTGCAGAAGCTCAAAAGAAATGTGAGAGGTGACATTTAGACATCTCCACTCCAAAAGTTCATATGGACTATTTGTGCCTGACCTGTGGTACAGTATTCTGAGTTCATAGTGCCTTGATCAGCCACAGTCAGACATACTATACCTTGACTGTGACATAGTGATGTCATTTTGGTCCTCTCTGAGAACAAAGGATGACAACCACCCAATTTGTTTCCAGTTTTTCTTTTTTTGCTACTAAGAAAAGTTCTGTCATGAATATTTTGGTATATATGAAACTTTTCCTTCTGACTTCCTTGAGGTCCTGACCTCCAGGAGTGATATCATTGGGTAAAAGGGTATGAACAGTTAAGTGACTTTTTTCACATAGTCCCAGTCTGTTTTCCAGAATGGCTAGACCATTTAGAAACTCCACCAACTGCATTATTGTGCGTATCTTTTTACAGCCTCTCCATGGGCTATTTTTCCCTTTTATCATCTTTACTACTTTATGGAATATGAGGTTTATCATCTCTTTTAAATAGGAAAGTTGTTAAACTAAACCCCTGGTTCTAATTCTCTTCAGAATTTCATTCTCAGAGTCTACGGCCTCATCAGAACTAGTGGCTATATTTCTGTGGCTATAATTGTGACTTGGTTTTTTTGCCTGCCTTTTCACATAGAATTATCTATTCTCTTTTCTTGTTTTCTCTTCTCTTCCTTTTTTTCTTTTTGAAAATATTATTTTCATCCATCCATATAGTCTGAGGCATATACTTCCTCTCCTGTACCGTTTTGGTCCAATACACATAACTTATTTTCACAGTCTTACATAAACTAGGTCTCATTCAGTGACCTTACATTCTCTGATATATGTATATATACACATATAAATATTTATATATACACGTATATTTATATAAATATACATGTATATTTATATATACATGTATATTTATATAAATATACATCTATATATGTACATAAACATCCATATAGATATGTTATATAGTATATATTGCATATGTCAGATATCATTATATTATTGTATATTTTAATAGATATATTAATATAAAATTTGTACACACATGGAATATTATAAATGTAGTATTAGAAAACAGTTGCTAGTCCACCATGGTGGAGAACTCTGATGAGGTTATAATTCTAACTCTTTTCTGCACTATATTCATATACATATTGTGCATATGTATATATGTATACACATGTACCTATACACATTTACATGTACATATATACACATTAATATTTGCACTCTCTATATACTCTACCACCATATATGGTCATATAGTTATGATTGTATTTCTTATACATTTCCTTCACTTTATACCTATATATAATCAGGCTTATAATTTCATTGAGGATCTCCATCACTGAAGATTGGTAAGTGCTTTATAATTCATAATCTAAGAGAGTTGCCTGGCTACTGAGAGGTTGTGACTTGCCCATGGTCATATAACTGGTATGTGTTGGAAGTAGAACTTGGACCCAGGTCTTCCTGATTCCAAGCCTAGTCCTCTTTGCACTTTTTTATCCTCTTTTTTACTTACATATTCATACCTAAATTGGAACTTAGAATGACTCACTCGATTTCACATTCACACAGGATGTTAATGCTATGCTCATATACTTAATACATTTCCCTTGACAGGTTTTTTCATTTCTCAAACTTGATACTGAGCTCCTTAGAGATTGTGGGGAAGATTGAATGTGGTCTAGTTGCTTCAGGAAGGTTTAGTCATTATAGGACTGTTTGTGGGAGAGATGTGGGAATTCTAGCTTTTCTAAGGTGAGAGGAAGGTAGCTTCTCTTAGGGAGGTAGTCAAGGGCAGCCAAATTTCTGGAACAGAAGAAGATAAATTCTGAGAGAGAAGATAGGGTCAAGTCCTAGAGAGAGAAACAGATGTTGGTCTATGATGGGTAGTTTGTTTATTTATCCATAACAAAAAACAAGTCTTTGACTGAGCAGTGGTGAAACTGAGAGTACTAAATTGATAATGGTACTTATATCCTTGGTCAAATCCTTTAGCATATTAATGAAACAGATTTGGTTTTTATGAACCTTTCTTTTGAGGTAGTTAATACATTTGAGAAGCTTAAGATTCAATTCAATTGGAGTCAGGAGTCAAATACAACCTCAGATACTTGACACTTCCTAGCTGTGTGAACCTGGGCAAGTTACTTAACCCTGATTCCCTTGCCAAAAATAAATAAATAAATAAATAAAGATTCAAGTCAATTTAGTTCGATTCAACAAGTGTTTATTAAGCACTTGCAGTTCTTCTTTCTCATAGTTTATTTTCCTCCTATAAATGTAGACTGTTGGAAATCCTAACAAAATTTCGTAGCAGGGAAGAGATTTGTTTTGCAGACGAAAACCTTTGGGAGTTGACAACTATTCATTACTATCATATGTTCCCCATCTCATATTCAATTTTCTACTACCACAAAAGGCACTGGTATTAATATGTTGTTCTGCATGGGACGTTTCTCTCTGTATTTGACCTCCATGGAATATGTACTGGTTCTCTATTTTCCAGAGGTTTATTAGCCAGTATTATTCATACTATTCTAATAGTGCTTTATCCAAAATATATATGCATACATATTTGCAGTACTACAGATAGGATAGAATAAAATAGAGACTAGAACTGTGATTCTATAGATATAGGGGGCTCCTGGTAAGGAACTTTTTCTACCAATGCAGGCCATCACCTCCTTGTCTTTAGAGAGTTGCCCATAGCAATGAGGGACTTGCCCAGGGGTCTGACATAGCCAGTATCTATCAGAGGTAAGACTCAAACTCAGAGTCAAAGCCCAGTTCTCTCTATTTACTATGCCATATTGTGTCTCATGCAGTAAAGCAATACATGGTGAAAAGCTCACATCTTTATAATTGGATTCATTGCACAATTACATTTAACGCAATTTTCCTGGACATTACAGAGATCTTTACATATAGGCAAGCAGCATTCCTTCAATATCTGTCTTTACTGGGAAGTCCAAGTTCCTACTTTCTCTCTTTTGTTTATGCATATAATATAAATCATTTATGAGTAGGCAAGAGAAGCCAGGCTTCTTCATGTCTTGATCATTTCAGCAAATATTTATTTATTCAAATATTATATTACCTTCATTATCCCCATTACCAAACTCCCTGTTGCCATGTTTAGGGAGAAGCTGGGCACATAATAACACCCTCCTCTTCTTATTTCTTGGCCATCTCTGACGGCAGACTTCCTCCACCAGCCTTTTGTTTTTTAAAAAATTCCGACACAGACCAAAGTAATTATTTTTCTCATTTTGCATATGGTGAAACTGAGGCAAAGGAATATGTGAGATTTACTTAGAATTTCATAGTGACTTTTTATAAGTAAGGGAAATATAAAAATAACAGAATCTGAAAGTCGGAAAAGACTTGGGAAGTCATCTAGCCTACCTGTTTTGCTCAATCCATGAATCCCTTCTTCCACATCCCTTACCAAAGGCAAGCCAGCCTCTGCTTAAACACTTCCTCCAACAATAAAAACACCAAGGAACACTTCAGAGTGCTGTGCTAAGTCCCTCTTCTCAAGGAGCTTAAAGTCTAGCAGAGTGAAAGATAACTGCAATGCAATTGACTAGCAAGTATATTAGCAAGTTATTTTTAAGAAGCCCCAGAATCACAGAATCTCATCGTTAAGAGGACCTCAAAGGTAGGAGTTTGTACCTCAATAAGCAGGAGTTTGGCAGCCAAAATGGGGAAGGAGGATGTTCCAGGCATGGGGAACAATCTAAGGAAAGAATCTTGGGGATTTAGGAGAGCAGTGTGCCTAGGGACCAGAGGGTTAGGTTAGGTGGAATGCAGAAAACTGAAAAGTAGATTAGCACCATGTCATGGAGGGCTTTGAATGTCAGACAAAGGAGTTTCAGTTCTGTTTAGAAGGCAATAGGGAACCATTGAAGATTTTTGAGTAGACAAGTAACATAACTAGATTTAAATTCAGGTCTCCAGACATTTTATTAAGTGTTCTTTCCATTAAATCATGCTTTCTTTTCTGTTCTTTTTAAAGAGTAAATGCCAGTACTTTTCACATAATGAATACTCAGCAAATATTTAGCGAATGCATGTGAAATGCCCAAAATATAGAGCCCCCAAAGCTCAATACTCTGCTCTTGTAAGCAAGTCTCACCTGGCTCTCTTTCCTGACAACACCATCCCCTATACAGTATGAACACTAGTTTAGAAAACTTTGGTTTAGAGCAGGCAGGCACAACATATGGCCCATGTGTTGCTTTCTGCCCACCAAAGGATTTCTGACAGCCCATGCAAAACGTAGGGTTGCCACTGTGCACTCTCCTGTTTGTCACATGACCCATAGCAAACAGCCATTATCAGCCTGTCTCTAGTTTAACCTATCTTTTCCTGAAGAAGTTTAGCCTATATTAATTTTGGCCCCTACCTACTGCCAAGTTGTGTTGGTTTGGTTTAGAGAGACTAACCTGAAAGCCCGATTTACTTCTGCCTTCTTCAACTGGGGTTTGGCAGCCTTAGAAGGGGAGATAGGCTGGTGCTCATATGAGAATTATTGGCAATAGCTACTGCCTTCCTATTCCATGTCTCTATCAATCTGCCTTCTTGATGGGGATAACACATAACTTCTAGAAGGTCTGTTTTTGTGCTTGCTGGGTCACACTGTGTCCTAGATTGCAGAGAGCACAGAGACAGGACTGGAAAAGACATGGACATTGAGAAATATCAGTTTCACCAGACATATTGTACGTATGGGTGTCATTCTCTTCCTCTTGTAAGGAGTGTGAGAAATAATTATCTTACCAAGAATTTCCCCTGGCCATGAGTGAATTTGAAAAAAAAAGATTTTTATTTCATGTCATTTCTGAGAGGTGACCTAGCCTTTCACCCCTTGTGAAAAAGGGTCATTTTGTAGGTACAAACACACCTTAAGACAATTACAAAAACCCTTTTGTATACCATCCAGATTCGAATTTCCCTCCTGAATTCCACTGGTCAAGTCAGGGTTCACAGAAAACACCTAGACCCCACCCCCACTCCCTTCTCTCATTTCTACATTTCAATTCCCCCCCTTTTCACCCTCATTTTTCTTTATGCTTTATTTAATAATTGCTTTTAGTTTGTCTGCATCATCCACAGCATGAGAAAGGAATTTTCTCAATTGCTAAGAGAATTGACAAAAGCTGGGAATTGAAAATTCTGCCCAGGATATCCATAATAAGAGTCCCATTATCTAAGACAGCATCTGGGTCAATGGATTTCATCCTTTGTGAACCACACCTAGTCTGACAGCTTTTGATACTCAGGAAAAAGGTCTTCTCAGTTTTTAGATATACTGATTATCAGGTGGGTAACATCCCCCCACTGGGGTGTGCAGCAAGCAGTTTTATCTCTTACATTAGCCATCCGTGTGACCAGAATGACTTCAAAGCATGTTTCATATAATTTCTGTGGAAACAAAATTCTCCCTTACAGGAGAAACTGTTGTTACTGTTTCCTAGCTGGTCAGTGAGAGGCACACCTATTGGCCTCTCACTCACTCCATGAGTAGACCTTCCTATAATTAGCAACTGTTTTTTTTAAAAATTGCCTTTATTTATTAATAATGTCCAAAGTAATGGCTTTGCTCTAACTGAATTGTACTTCTTAGGGTTTGAACCAAATGAGAAGGAAGTATGGCCACCCGACTGGAGTTTAAATTTTAATTAACTCCGCTTTTTACCTCTGTCTTTTAGAGTCCTCAGCTTCTTTTCAAGGCTCAACTTCAGTGCCACAGCTTATAGAAAGTCTTTTCCTATTCCTCCTAGTTTTTAGTGTTTTTTCTTACCTCAAATTATATTATCTTATTTTATATTTAAAAAATATACAATATAGTATAATACAGTTATGCTCATAACTATATTATACTGTTATCTTTTTACATGTACTGTCCCCCAGAATAAGGTCCTTGAAGGCAGGAACTGTTTTCATTTTTGCCTTTGTATACTCAACAAAGAGGCAGTATGGCATAGTGGATAGAGAAATGGCCTTAGAGCCAGGAAGACCTGTGTTCAAGTGCCACCTCCGATACATACAGGCTGTGCAACCCTGGACAAGTCTTTTAACTTCGCAACACTTTAGGCAAGACTATAAATTGCAGGGAAGATGCTAGCCTGCATCGTTAAGAGGTAAGTTTCCTCATCAGCAAGTTCTTTATACCAGTGAAATCCAAGGTTCTGCTCTTAGCTTCAACCCCAATACCTAGAATAGTTCCTGGCACATAATAAGCACTTGATAAATGTTTGGATCAATGAGTATTTACCGTAACATTATTTGTTCTTCCATGCTGGCTACTATGTCACTCCTATAATTAGTCTTAGGGTACTGTATCTCAGGACGAGTTTTGCTTCAATGTATCTTTGGAATTCATAATATACCACAAGCTTCTTAAAATTCCACAAAACAGAGCTCATAAAACTTTCAAAAGGGTAAAATTTGGTGAGAGATATCTAATTTAGTAAAGTAGTATCAGAATTTGCAAATGCAAACAATTACCTAAAAGTACTGTCTTTGAGAACATTTTTTTGAATGGGGGAAGTAAAGGAATATGAAACAGATGAGCAGGTAGATAAATGAAAGGAACATTTATTAAGCATTTACTACATGTCAGGTACTTTGCTAAGTGCTGGGGACAGAAATACAAGAAAGTAGCACAGTTTTTGTCCTCAAAGAACTAATTCTAAGGGGGGAAGACAACATAAAAAGAGGTGGTGAAAATTAGGAAGGGAGAGAAAATAGTTTACTTAGATGGAAGCATGGGAGATTTCAGGAAGTGGTATGGAGGCCTGGTTCCCTGGCAGATAAAGCAAAAAGATCACCTGTAGGAGGGAGCCAGAGTGGAGTGTTAATTTTCAATGGGGTAGAAATGGTCAGAGAGTTGAGGAAATGGTCGTTTGATTCCTGTCTAGGTAAGAGCACTTCATTTTTTTCCTATTAGGCAATGATTTTTAAGTGTTTATTTCAATCCACTGGAAAGTTTGGTTTAACTGGCCAGATGTATTTTTGCTGCTTCTGATATAGTTTTAAAAAAACAAAGTTGTCTTCCATGACTACATGATTTTAATTATGGTCTGGGGTCAACGCAATTATGAACTAATTCATAGATCACTTTTCAAGATATCCATGAGGGAAACACATGGAAATCACTTTTGGATCTGTATTTGAATCAGAGAAGAATAAGAGGTATTGTATTTGGGATACTTCTATATTTGGGTCATACTCACCACAAGGTCTTTTGTTGTTGTTCCCAATTATAGAGCTACCAGAGGAAAAAAGGGTCCATAAATGAAGTATCAGTGACTCCAGATTGCTTATTACAGTGAAGATTAGTCAGTTTGCAAGAGCTCTTCATTGTAGGCTGAATGATCCCAGTGTCTGCCCCATTTTTCATAGGATCTGTGATTTCATTGGTGTATGGAGCTCTACTACCAATTACTGTGAGGAGCTTCTCCTACCAATACAGATGGGTACCTCTTCTGCCATTTATAGTCTTATAGGATTTCTAGAGCATTAAGACTTGAAGTGACTTGCCTAATAGGTGTTAGATTAAAGGTGGGATTTGAATTCAGGTCTTCCTGACTCTGAGGCCAGTTCTCTATTACCATGATCTGTGACCTATATTAGGGCAATAACTAGCATGTAGTGATCTCTCTGTTGATAAGAATAGGTCATCTTCTTCCTCTCTTCTGTGTGGTAAGATGAATATATAATTAGCAGTAGTTCTGCTATATACTGGGCTGGTGACCAGATAGGCAGGAATCAGTCACTTTTTACCACTTACCTTCTTCCCCCAACCTTCTTGTGGGCTTAGCTACTCTTATTGTAGCCTGTATCTGATACAAGTTGGTTTCCTGATAGTTTAGTTCTGAAACTGGAATGAAAGGAGACACTTGTAGTCCAAAAGAGGTTTACACAATTCCAGAAGATTCAAGATGAAACATGCTACTGCATCCTGATACAAAAGTGATGGACTCAGAGTAGAGTACAAATCTCTCTCTCTCTCTCTCTCTCTTTCTCTCTGTCTCTGTCTCTCTCCCTCTCTCTCTTTTTCTCTCCTTCTCCCTCTTCTCCCTTTCCCTCTTCCTCTTCTTCTCCTTCTTTCTCTCCTTCTCTTGGACATGGTCAATGTAGGAATTTGTTTTCCTTGACTATATGTGTTTTTAACAGGGGTTTTGTTTTCCTGCTTTCTTATTTGAGGTACAGAAGGTGGGAGAAGGAGGAGGTGGATCTGAAAATGAAAGAAAATTTACTTTTTGAAAGTTTTACTCAGTCATAGCAGGGAAGGGATACTCATTTAGGATAGCTTTGATTTCAGCCCAGTATAGTCCTCCAGAATCAGTGTTGGTCATTCTATAAGTCTGCGGTCAGAGGCCTGAGGGGGGAATGGCAGTCCTTTATTTCCCTACACTTTTGTATCCAGGTAACCAGAAAAAGATATCAAAGATCTGGAACTTAGTCTTGTGAGCCAATTAAATCTAGAGGACAGTCTTAATACCTTTTAAGGAAAAATTTGTCCGATTTGCACAAACAGGGGAAGGGGCGCTTAGGATATTATTACTCCTACAGCTATTACTTTCTCTTTAGACATTCCTTTGGCCTCTACCTCCTCCCCTCCCCCAACCCAAGCCGCTGGGGAGTGGCTTTTCTTTCAACCATGACCTTGAAAATGGATTTCCACTTCAACGACAGCCCAGCCAGTAACTGATTATTGTTAACTCACCAGTCATAGCTGTTAACCCTTGTTTAAACAAACCCTATTAAAGAATCCTCTCCAGAACACTAACATTAATGAGAAAAACATACTTCAATTATTCAGAAAGAAAGAGTTCAAGTATCAAGGAAACACAGTCAAGATCATATAAAATTTGGTAGCAATTCTATAAAGGAGAGAAAATATTGGCATAACATATTCCCAATGGTAGGAGATAGAGGCTTACAACCAGGAATAACTGCTCCTGCAACATAAATATAATTCTAATAAGGAAAAAGTGAACTTTTAATGGAAAGAGGGCTTTCAAGAATTTCTGCTGAAAGTACTAGAGCTCAGCAGAAATTTTGAAAGGCAAACAGAGGAATTAAGAGAAACCTAGAAGGGCAAATATTTTCTAATGTGGGGGACTGGATAATGAGGGAACTGAGTATGTATACAAAATATTCCCTCTCTTTCCTGATAGTGAGTGAGTCAATAATTGTTGTGAGCCTTGAGGTAGAGGTAACCTTGGTAGAGCCATTGGTGGTCTGCTGCCTTATCTCCCCATTTAACAAATATGGAGCTAGGAACCCATGATGCTTTCATTTCTTCTGTCTCTATAGTATTATTCTTTTAAGATCTTAGATGAATGAATATCAGAAATATTACAATATTGTGAGCTTCAAAAGGTTGGATCGTGTTTGTCCTTCATTGCCCAAGAAGACCATGCCATCAGAGAAATAATGACATGATTTGCACTTAACTTTGTTTTGAGTGAGGGAGGGCTGTGCAGGTCACCAGCCTCATTTCTCCTCCAGAACCATCTGAATCCAGTGACCAGATATTCATCAGGATGACTGGAGATGACCCAGGATGCACTGGGAGACCTTGGGCCCTTTAGGCAGGTACTCACTTAGGGTGAGGCAAAGCCCATTCATTGAATAGGCCTGTTTAAGAAGTAGCCAGGGTATGGCCCCTTTAATAAGGTAAAGAAAAGAAAGACATCAGACTGGGTGGGAAACAGCAACAGTTACTATTGATAATCACTGTAAAGCTAGGGGAGTTCAGGAGCCCTTGGCAGGGGCCCTTGGAGTCCCAGTTTCAGAGAGTAGTAGGTTTAAGGTTTTAAGACAGGACAGGGGAAGGGAAGAGAAGGGAAGGGGAAGGAAGGGGAGGGGAGGGGAGGGGAGGAAAGGGAAGGGAAGGGAGCAGTAAAACCCAGGTCTTAAGCTTTTATTTCAAATGATGCCTGTAGTTTTAGATACTGAGAATTTATTTCTCCATTAACTGTGTGATGACACATGCAAAGAAATCAATACTGTAGTTTGATTCATCATTATCAGCATAGAATCTTCTAACTGGAAAAAACATTAAGAGGCCATCTATTTCAGCACCTTATCTGTGCAAAAAGAAGAACGCCAAAGGCAAAAATATCATGCTTCCCACCCCTGAAGTGCAGCCTGGTGGGTATGGACCTGAAATGGGTAAAGTGATTGCGTCTTTAGGGTCCCAAGGAAGCCTTGCATGGCTTTGCTCATCTCTGGCGCACAAGGCTAATGGGAAACCAGATCAGGCTCAAGGTTAACCAGGATTCCTAGTCATAAAATGACCAGAACTATCTCTGAGACCACCCCTAGAGAAGACATACCTATTTAGATTTTTTAAAAATAGAATTGCAGTCAAGATATGAATTAGTATAATTTTTCGTGAATGGGTAACAACCCATATATGACCATTTAGGTCTCTCTCAGTTCTCAAATTCTGTGATTCTGTGAAAGTTTTCATTGGCATCTTGGTATGAAGCTTCTGAGTAATATATAACACTTTGTACTCTTTCATATCTCAATCTTGAATAAGTTTTTTCAATATCTTTATTTGGGTAATAAGGCTCATAGTATCACAAAGCTAGAAAGGATCTGAGAGATCATGTAATCCAACTCATTCATTTTACAGATGAGGAAACTGAGGCCTAGACAGATTGAATGTCTTGCCCAAGGTCACACTAGTGATAAGTGTCAAAGGCAGGATTTAAAACTAGGTCCTTGGACTCCAAAGAAGTACTTCTTCTACTGTATCACACCTTCTCCTTTACCTCCTTTCATACTGCTTGTTGATACTGAAGGGTGCTACAGAGGACTGAGGGACACTCTAGCCAAAGAATTTACTGTCTCATGGCCACAAGGGTGGTGTGTTTTTTGTATAGTTCTCTTCTGATCTTCATGAAATGGGATGATGTGTGTTCTGTGCTCTGTTTTGAAACCTATCCTAATAACTACCTTTATTGGTCCTCCAAGTCCCCCAATTGCTCAGTTTCTTTCCTTCTTTCTTCCTTTCTTCCTTTCTTCCTTCCTTCCTCTTTCTTTCTTTCTTTCTTTCTTTCTTTCTTTCTTTCTTTCTTTCTTTCTTTCTTTCTTTCAATCTTTCTTTCTTTCTCTCTTTCTTTCTTTCTCTCTTTCTTTCTTTCTTTCTTTCTTTCTTTCTTTCTTTCTTTCTTTCTTTCTTTCTTTCTTTCTTTCTTTCTTTCTTCCTTCCTTCCTTCCTTCCTTCCTTCCTTCCTTCCTTCCTTTCTTTCTTTCACGTTTAACATTCATTTTCACAGAATTTTTGGGCTCCAAATTTTCTCATCCCTTGTCCCCTCCCCCCACCCCAAAACACCGAGCATTCCAATTGCCCCCATCACCACTCCACTCTCTCCTCCATCATTCCTCTCTGCCCTTGTCTCCATCCTCTCCTCTGTCCTGTTGGGCCAAATAACTTTCTATACCCCTTTACCCTTATTTCTTATTTCCTAGCGGCAAGAACAGTACTTGACAGTTATTCCTAAAACTTTGAGTTCCAACTTCTTTTCCTCCCTCCCTCCCCACCCTCTCCCTTTGGAAGGCAAGCAATTCAATATAGGCCAAATCTGTGTAGTTTTGCAAATGACTTCCATAATAGTCGTGTTGTATAAGACTAACTATATTTCCCTCCATCCTATCCTGCCTCCAATTACTTCTATTCTCTCTTTTGATCCTGACCCTCCCCATGAGTGTCGACCTCAAATTGCACCCTCCTCCCCATGCCCTCCCTTCCATTGTCCCCCCCACCCTGTTTATCCCCTTGTCCCCCACCTTCCTGTATTGTAAGATAGGTTTTCATACCAAAATGAGTGTGCATTTTATTCCTTCCTTTAGTGGAATGTGATGAGAGTAAACTTCATGTTTTTCTCTCACCTCCCCTCTTTTTCCCCAAACTAAAAAAATCTTTTGCTTGCCTCTTTTATGAGAGATAATTTGCCCCATTCCATTTCTCCCTTTCTCCTCCCATATATTTCTCTCTCACTGCTTGATTTCATTTTTTTTTAAGATATGATCCCATCCTATTCAATTCACTCTGCGCACTCTGTCTCTATGAGTGTGTGCGTGTGCATGTGTGTGTGTGTAATCCTACCAAGTACCCAGATACTGAAAAGTTTCAAGAGTTACTAATATTGTCTTTCCATGTAGGAATGTAAACAGTTCAACTTTAGTAAAGTCCCTTATGACTTCTCTTTGCTGTTTACCTTTTCATGCTTCTCTTCATTCTTGTGTTTGAAAGTCAAATTTTCTTTTTAGCTCTGGTCTTTTCATCAAGAATGCTTGAAAGTCCTCTATTTCATTGAAAGACCAATTTTTCCCCTGAAGTATTATACTCAGTTTTGCTGGGTAGGTGATTCTTGATTTTAGTCCTAGTTCTTTTGACTTCTGGAATATCCTATTCCATGCCCTTCGATCCCTTAATGTAGAAGCTGCTAGATCTTGTGTTATCCTGATTGTATTTCCACAGTACTTGAATTGTTTCTTTCTAGCTGCTTGCAATATTTTCTCCTTGACCTGGGAATTCTGGAATTTTGTCACAATGTTCCTAGGAGTTTCTCTTTTTGGATCTCTTTCAGTTGGTGATTGGTGGATTCTTTCAATATTTATTTTGCCCTCTGGTTCTAGAATGTCAGGGCAGTTTTCCTTGATAATTTCATGAAAGATGATGTCTAGGCTCTTTTTTTGATCATGGCTTTCAGGTAGTCCCATAATTTTTAAATTGTCTCTCCTGGATCTATTTTCCAGGTCAGTTGTTTTTCCAATGAGATTCACATTCTCTTCCATTTTTTCATTCTTTTGGTTTTGTTTTGTGATTTCTTGGTTTCTCATAAAGTCATTAGCCTCCATCTGTTCCATTCTAATTTTGAAAGAACTATTTTCTTCAGTGAGCTTTTGAATCTCCTTTTCCATTTGGCTAATTCTGCTTTTTAGAGCATTCTTCTCCTCATTGGCTTCTTGAACCTCCTTTGCCAATTGAGTTAGCCTATTTTTCAGGGTGTTATTTTCTTCAGCATTTTTTTGGGTCTCCTTTAGCAAGGTGTTGACCTGCTTTTCATGCTTTTCTTGCATCTATCTCATTTCTCTTCCCAATTTTTACTCCACCTCTCTAGCTTGATTTTCAAAATCCTTTTTGAGCTCTTCCATGGCCTGAGCCCATTGAATATTTATTTTAGATGTTTGGGATATAGAAGCCTTGACTTTTATGTCTTTCCCTGATGGTAAGCATTGTTCTTCTTGATCTGAAAGGATGGGAGGAGATATCTGTTCCCCAAGAAAGTAACCTTCTATGGTCTTATTTTTTTTCCCTTTTCTGGGCATTTTCCCATCCAGTTACTTGACTTCTGAGTTTCCTCTCCACACCTACCTTGCCTCCAGAACCACCCAGCTAGTGCTTAGGGGCTGAGATTCAAATGCTGCTTCCCAGCCTCAGGGCTTTTGGCAGGGGAGAGGCTGCTATTCGGTGTGAGATTAAGTTCAGATGCTCAGGTGGGAGGAGGGTCACCACATGGGACTTAGTTCCCTCAGGAGATTTACGAGGAGACCTTCAACAATGGATCCAGGCTCCAGCCTGCTTTGGGAGCCCTTGTCTGCTGCTGCCTCTGCTGCTGCCTCCCGAGGGGGCCCGAGTTATGGAAACTCCCCGCTCCCCTCTCCACCAGCCAAAAAGACCCTCTCACTGACCTTTGGTGCCTGTGGGTGGAAGGACCTGTGCTGCTGCTGGAGATTCTGTCCCTGAAGCCTGCTCTGATCTGCTCCTTGGTGCCACGTGGTCAAGGCAGGGCTGTGTTCTGCTCTGGGTCCAGTGCATGATAGACCTTTCACGTCAGTTTTTCAGGTCTCTCTGGAACAGAAATCCCCTCCACTGCACTGTTCTGTGGCTTCTGCTGCTCTAGAATTTGTTGGGAGTTCGTCTTTACAGGTATTTTATGGGCTGTGGGTTAGGAGCTAGCATATGTGTATCTTTCTACTCCACCATCTTGGCTCCTCCCCCATATTTCTTTATTTTTATAAATAGTTTATAGCATTTAATTCCATAAGCTTTTGAGTGTTAAATTTTCTCCCCCTTTTTCCTCTCCCCCCTCCTCAAGATGGCATGCAATCTCATATAGGCTGTACATATACATTCATATTAAATGTACTTTCACATTAGTCATGTTGTAAAGAAGAGTTATAACCAATGGAATAAAGCCCAAGAAAGAAGAAAAAAAACAAAACAAGAAAGAGAGAGAGCCAATAGTCTACTTCCATCTGCATTCAGACTCCATAGTTCTTTCTCTGGATGTGGCAGCATTTTCCATCATGAGCCTTTTGGAGTTGTCTTAGAACCTTGTATTGCTGAGAAGAGCCAAATCTTCAAAGTTAGTCATTGCACAATATAGCTGTAATTGTGTACAATGTGTTCCAGGTTCTTCTCCTTGCACTCAAAATTAGTTCATATAATTCTTTCCAGGTTTTTCTGAAGTCTGTCTGCTCATCATTTTTTATAGCACAATAGTATTCCATTACATTCATATACCACAGTTTGTTCAGCCATTCCCTAGTTGATGGGCATGCCCTTGATTTCCAATTCTTTGTCACCACAGAAAGAGCTACTATAAATATTTTTGTATATATGTGTCCTTTTCCCATTTGTATGATCTCTTTGGGGGCAACTAGGTGGTGCAGTGGATATATCACCAGTGCAGGAGTCAGGAGGACCTGAGTTCAAATCTCACCTCAGACACTTGACACTCACTAGCTCTGTGACCTTGGGCAAGTCACTTCAACCCAGTTACTTCATCCTGGGTCATCTCCAGTCATTCTGATGAATATCTGATCACTGGATTCAGATGGCTCTGGAGGAGAAGTGAGGCTGGTGACCTGCACAGCCCTCCCTCACTCAAAACAAAAGTCAAGGGCAAGTCACGTCATGATCTCTTTGGAATAAAGTCCTAGAAATAGTATTTCTGGGTCAAAAGGTATATGCGTTTTTATAGCTCTTTGGGCAAATTGCTATGAGATCATTTTTGTAAAGCATTTAGCACAGTGCCTAGCACTTATGAGGTACTATTCAAATGTTTAATTAACTCTTCCCTTCCTTTCATTTGTTTGGGTGACTGGGGTGGTGGGTAACGGAGTTGAGGCATTAGAGTCCATTTGGATGGCAAAGAATCAGTTATTTAGAGCAATATCTGAGGTAAAGAGGGAGAAAAAGAGCAAAAGCTTGGGTGTATTTTGAGGCTACTGAGGCTGTGGCTTCCCAATCAATAAGCACCTGTTATATGCCAGGCACTGTGGATAAAAAAAGAGGCAAAAGACAGTCCCTGCTCTTCAAGGAGCTTACAGTCTATTGAGGGAAACAATGTGTAAACACATGTAAACACAAAGCAAGCTATATACAGGATAAATAGCAAATAGAGGGAAGGCACTGGAATTAAAAAGGGTTGGGGGAGGTATTCTGTAGAAGGCAGGATTTTAGCTGGGGTTTAAAGACTTCTGAGTTTTACAAATTAATCAATTAAAAATGCCTTGGTTTAAACATCTAGCAAATGGATGGTTTCTTGAGTAGGAGTGCCCATATTCAATTTTTTTAAAATCTAATTTTATTGATGCTTTATATTTTTTTATTGTAGTCATTTAAAGATATAACCTACTTCCTCCTGCCTCAGCCACTTGGCTCCTATCTCATCTTTAAAATCTTTCATTATAATAAGGAAAAATATTAAGCAAAAATAATTAATATAGTGTCAGATTTTGACTGTATATAGCACTCTGTCCCTGTTGCCCTCCCATCCCCATATGTCTGCTGAGAGAAAGGAAGTAGGTTTCATTATCCATTCTGTAGTACTAAGACTGGCCTCATTATAGTTATTTGTAGCTCTGGTTCTCATTCTTTATGCTCTTAGAGTTTGTTACATATTTTGTTTACCTGGTTCTGCTTACTTTTCTAGACTAGTTCACAGATATTTTTTTCTCAATTCTGATATTTTTCTCAATTCCTTGCATTCATTATGTGGAAGCATTTTTTGAAAAAATTCCTTATTTTTGAAACTGAAAATATTATAAAGTAATATTTTTCTCTAGCCTAATAAAAAACTCTTTCCTTTGTAGTTGGAACCAGTGATATCAGAAGCAATGAAAATAAACCTTCTCATTAGGTGAATGGATTAAAGATCATATTCAGAAAGCTGACAAAGAATAAGTGGAAAGCAGTGGAAGATTCCCTCTTCCTGTAGGGAATATATACCCATCTTAAGTATTTTTTCCCATCTAAAGTTATCCTCCTTCCTCTCTCACTAAAGGAATTATGCTAGGTCCACCCCATGGGAAGTGTTGTTGCTCAAGTGTTTGACTCTAACCCCATCTGGGGTTTTCTTGGCAATTGGTTTGCCACTTCCTTCCTATAGATGAAGAATTGAGGCAAAGAGGGTTAAGTGACTTTGCCCAGGGTCAAACAACTAGTAAGTGTCTGAGGCCAGATTTGAACTCAGGATAATGTCTTCCTGACTTCAGGTTGGACTCTCAAACTTATTTGGATTTTCTGTGGGAGGATCCCTGTGGATTCTTCCTAGTAGTACTAGAGGAAGGAAGGGGGCCATCTCCAGTTGTCCTGATCTGTATTTTGCCACTGGACCCAGATGGTTTGGGAGGAGAGAGGGAGGCTGGTGATCTTGCCCAGCCCTCCCTCACATAAATCCAATTCACTTGCAAATCGTGCCATGACTTTCCTGATATCATGGTCCTCTGAGAGAGCTAAGGACAAATACTAGTAACAAGCACTAAAGGAAGGCGAGGGTATGGTTACTCAACTATTTGGATTGTTAAAATAGAACAGGATTGTTGCATATTTTGATTTTCTTTGTTGGATTCCTAGAAATGTTACCTAAAGCTATCTTAGAGCAGAGACATATCTCTTGGGGGGTTGGGGAAAGTGCTGTTTTGATGGTTTTGTTCTCTCTAAGTCAGAAATGACTTGAGTTAATCTTAAAACAAAATTGATTCTAGAAGACTGGTGCCTAAATGAAGTACCATATTAACTCTTTCTTCAATGATTATTTTCTACTCCATAAGAACATTCCATTCTATTCATGTGCCATAGTTTGCTCAGCCGTTTCTGAATCTGTGGGTATCCACATTGTTCCTAGTCCTTTCCTGCTATGAATATTTGGCATATATGGGGTCTTTCTGTCCTTAATTTCTTTAGGGTATTTGCCTACTACTGGGATTGCTATATGGTGACAGATATGAGAGATACTGTATGGGTAGGATGTGCAAGACCTTGTGATTGATTAGATACAGTGATTAAGGAAGAAGAAAGAATCAGGAATGACTTCAAGGTTATGAACCCATGTGATTAGAATGATAACATTGTCATCAATGGAAATGGGGACATTTGGAGGAGAGATGGATCTGAGGGGCAGGTGGATAGGCAACAAGAATTTATGAAGCACTTAGTATATGCCAGGCACTGGAGATACAAAAACAAACAGAAAGACAGTTCTTGCCCTCAGCAATGGGGGGAAATGACTTGATAAAGGGAATGGAAAAGTGGTAGGAGGTTCAAGACCTTGGGAGCTGTGAGGAGTGATAGGGGACGTTACAGTGGAGGGTACTTTGGCTGCAGAGGAGGACCAAGAGGAGGGTTCAAGCCATTTGTGCCACACATCTCATTTGACTTCTGTGTGTGTGAAATAGCCTTCCCCGGAGTCAAACCTGCACCTGATGAAACCACCTTTGGTGAAGCCTTACTGAAGAGGAAACAGGACCTTGCTCCCAATTCTGATGAATAGGCATCCACCCTTTCTCTGGTAACAAAAATCAAGAATGTGATTGACAACCTGATTGTGGTTCTAGGAACCTTCGAAGTGCTGTTAAACAGGTCCAGCAGGTGAGATCTTACAAGAAAGGAACCATGACCATGGGGCATGAGATGGCTGATCCAATAGTGATCCTAAAGAGCCTGCCAACATTAGAAGCTATTGCATCCTTGGAGGACAAAATGGAAAGTCTTAGAGCACAGGATTCTGCAAAAGTTTTGACTATGCTGACCCATGAAACTGGCTTTGAGATTAGCTCTGCTGATGCCATAGTGAGGATTCTTCTTACGATAGTGCCACCCAGTCTTTGAAAGCTGGCCCCAGAACTGCATTTGGATATCAAAGTTCTGCAGAGTACCTTGGAGGACATTTGGTATGCCAGTTAGTTTGAAGACAATGCTTCTCAGTCTATGGTAAAAGTTCTCATCTGTCTACTGGAGGACTTGAGGGTTTGGTTCTCTGGCTTTGAACCTCACACAGCTTGGAACCTTGACCTTTGGAGCTACTATGAACAAGCCTACCAGACAGCCCTTGGCCTTCAATGTTCAATGCATTCAGATTCTGGCTGGTGGGTTGTTTCTTCCTGGTTCAGTAGGGATTATTGACCCCTGTGAAAGCGGTAACTTTGGGTGCATACAGTCATGACCCAGGAACAATAGGACAAGGAGGATGTAGGAAGGTTCTTGGCTAGGAGGCTGATGCCAGTTATCTTGCCACAGAAATGTCCACCTGGGATGGAGTGAGAGTGACTCCTTCTGAAAAGGCTTGTGAGAAGCCTCCAGAAAAGAAGGAAAGTTGAGGAAGAAGAGGAGAATGCAGAGGAGTCACCTCAAGGTGGAGAGAGCATGAAGACCCAAGAGTGACCCCTTCTGGCTCTTTCTTGGCTGCCAAAGTCACCAGGCATCCTTTGTGAAGCCTGGTATGTGTGAGGGGGAGAGGATTGTGGGAAGAAAAAATAAGGCTGAAAACCCTCTGGAGGCCTTGGAGAAAGAAGCATTGTCTTGTAGGTGATTTGATGCTCCCTTGACTCAGCTACAAGAATATCATATTTGTGGCCTGTGTCGCAAAGGGAAGGTAGCCTTGCTTTGTTCTTTTACTGATTTACATATACCCTTTAATCCCTCCACAGAATAACCAACTCTGGAAACCCCACTAAAACAAAAATCTTCCAGAATTTTTTTTTGTTGAAATTATTTTGAACTGTTAGTGTCTAAAAGTTTTTTTTAATTTAGAAACTATTAAAAGTGTTTCCTTATGAAAAGTGGTAGGAGTGAGGAGCTACAAGATATCCATGTGGGAACATGGTGGCACAGTCTTAACAGTGAGGTACCATGACTGACTTGGGCCCATCCCCAAAATGGAGGCTCTGGAAGGAACTCACCAATAAGAGAAGGGGCCAGCATGGCAGAAGGAGGTGAGAAGTCAGCTAATTCATGGTGGGTGAAGTCCAAAATGTCAGAGACAGGAGAAGGTCTTAAGTTTTGTTTTGGATGCACTGACTTTGGTCTATCAGATGTCTAGATGGAGCTGTGGCACTGACCTTTGGTGATGCGTAACTGGAGTTGAGGGAGAAGGGCTTGATATGTAGACTTGGGAGTTTATCTGCATTATCATAGTATAAAGAGCTTTCAAGCACTTGCAAGATTAAATTTGAAAAGTGCTTTCTCTTCAAGAGAAGGAAGCTTTGATTCTGTCTCATTTTACATGAAGAAAGTGATGATTTGGTATGAGTTGTAGGTCATAAGGAAATCAAACAGTTACCACAGAGTTAGAGTCTTAGAAAAGGGAGGGACAGCATTTGTGCTCTAGAACACAGAGCCCCCATAGAGGTCAAAAGATTAGGATGAGCACGTGTAAGGATGTGTGAGAAGATCATACATCATATTAGTATGAGCAAGTCTGAATGTGTACACATTTGCTTGTGTATACAATTATGCATTCCCAGAAATGTATATTTGCAAATGTGTCTTGGTGTGAGTGAGGAGAGGAGACATGTCTGTTCCGTTTCTGGCATTTATTCTCCAACTTGTTTTTATGTTTCCTGGCAACAATGGCTTGGATGAAAGATATCTCTCTATCCCTAATGAAATAACAAAATAAAGATTGAAATAAAGGGGAAGGGAAATAGCACTGGGGACTGAGATGGATTTCCATTAGGTGTTTTGAGAGCTGCTAGGCTCAGTAATTAGGTTATCTCCTGAGACTTTTAATTGCTTTATTAAAAAAAAGAGAATGAAAAAAATGAACAGGGTAGTAAAATAAAGTAGGGATGTTCTGGAGTAGAGGGATGAGAAAGGGAACATCTGTGGGCTGGGGCAATAACTCTTGTCTTAACAAACACTTCCTTAGGATAAAACCCCTCGCACCCACCAGGGCTATTCAGAAGCCACTCACTGACATAAAAGTGTTGTTTTTCATAAGAAAACAGTGAGGGTCCTCAGGGGGAAGCCTGAGGGACTCACAGGAAGACCTGGGAACGTGTCCTGACTCTTGACACTGAATAGCTTTGCGACTTGGCTTCAGTGTAGAATGTGGCAGCAGTATCTGTGGCACCAACCTCACAGGGCTGTTGTGAGGATCCAGTGAGATAATGGCTATTAAGATGACCATCAATCAAGGACAATCTGGTGGAACAGTGCTTTAAGACCACCATCTGACCCTGGTCTGTGGTCCAAGAAGCCTAAGGGAGGAGCTGTGAAGGAAGGACTAATAGGCTTTCATTCCCTCTCTGTATGTGGGTAAAAGAAGCAGTGAGGTATAATGGTGTGGCTGCTAGACTTGGAACCAAGAAGACCTGAGTTTGAATCCCACTTTAGACTCTTACTAGCTCTCATTTTACCATGAGCAATGACTTTATTTTTCCCTTTCTTTGTTCCCTCCAGTGCTTAACACAGGGCTTAACACAGAGTAGGCACTTAATAAAGGTTTATTGACTGACTGAGTCGTTCTGGGTAAGTCACTTCACTTTTGGGACTGTCTTTCCATCTACAAAATGGACTTGATAACCTCTAAAATCTCTTACTTTTCCAAATCTATAAGTCTATGGTCCTATGAGTACTAGCCATCAACTTTCCAATTAACTAGCAATTAACTTAAAGCTTCCTTAAGGAGGGAGTGGGGTATCCAGAAATTATTTTTGATGCTCAACATCACATTTAAATGAGTTTCTGATCCATGAAATAGGACTGTAAAAGCTCAAACATTTGTCGGCCCTTCTGTAACAATAACAACAGCTTAAACTTGACAGTGACGAACTCATCTGATCCTCATAACTACCTCATGAGGTTGCACATGCCCTTGTTATACTTTTAATTTTACAGATGGGAAAACTGAGATTCAGAGTAGTTAAGTGACTTGCCGTTGGTCACATGGCTAAGAAATGACAGTATTGGGATATTCTGACTCCTAGCCCAGTGCTCTTTGTAGGGGAACAGGGTCAGAGAACAAGTGTTTAGCAAGCACCTACTGTGTTCCAGGCACTACATGCTTTGTAAGTATTATCTTGTTTGATCTCATAACAACCCTGTGAGTAGATACTATTATTATACTTTTTTCATGGTTGAAGAAACTGAGGCAAAGAGGGTTAAGTGACTTGGTCAGCTAAGAAATGTTTGAGGCTGGATTTGAACTAGTCTTTGTGACTCCAGGCCCAGCGCACTATCCACTGAGCCATTTAGCTGCCCCTACACTGCACAGTGCTGTGTGTACTACTATTAACCCATGTGAATGTTGCACATTTGGATATATATATATGTGTGTGTTTCTCTCTGTTCTCAAAATACCAGTTCTTGAATGTGTAAAACCAAATGTTTCTTTGGAAATAGATCTCACAAAGCCAAAACATGTTTCCTTTAATAGTTTTTGAAAATGGAATACTAGAAACAATTTTTTTTGGTAGCCAAAGGTATTAACTGAAATGTTCCTTGGTTTGATAAGCAAGACTACAAGTAGATAGGACATGTTTATTGTTGTTGAGATAACAAATCACACAGTAGCCAGCCCTGAATTATCCATACTGATCAGAATCAAGCAAAAGCTGGATAATTAAAATCCATAGATCTCATTTTAGCCAATAATTTACTTTAGGATCTATTTCATCAAGCCTTTTATCTGAAATGCCAAGAGAGAGCTTGGCTTTCTCCCAGGTTTGTTTCACTTTCTCTCTTTGTCCTTTTCTGCTTGGTTTTGGAGATACTGCTGTTGTGTTCGTCCTTTGTTTTCAAAGAGGACCATGACATGACTTTCACTGGACTTTGTTTTGAGTGCGAGAGGACTATGCAAGGTTATTTTTTTCATGAAACCAGCTCTGAGTTTTATTTATTAGTTCAACAGTTTTTTTAATTTCCATTTCATTAATCTCTCCTTGATTTTTCAGAATTTCTAATTTAATATTTAACTGGGATTTTTAATTACTTGTTTTTCTAGCTTTTTTCTTTTAGTTGCATACCCAATTCATTCATCTCCTCTTTCTGTATTTTATTCATGTAAGCATTTAGAGATATAATGTTTCCCCTCAGAACTGCTTTGGCTGCATCCCATAAGTTTTTGTGTGTTGTCTCATTATTGTCATTTTTTTGGAGATATAGATAATTATTGAAATGACTCTCTCTTTACTCCATCATCCCTTTTTCCCAGTCCCCCTCAAAAAAAAAAAAAAAAAGACCAGCAGAAGGGAGAAAGAAGGAAAACAGTTGTCTTGGATAATCTGCTCCTGAGTAATAAAATTAGATTTCAGTGCTGGTAGTAGATTTCACTTCCACTTGGATGACAGGCCAGCAGGATATTTCATACTTCATTGAAACAATAAGCAGACTATTAGCCTGTGACTACTTATTAATTCACTTAGATTACATTGCTAATGAAGCTGAGGTCACCCCAGAGAACCACAGTTTCAATCCATTAGCTCACTGGAAGTTTTAGAGATGATTTGGTTCAATCCCTCATTTTGTGAAAGGAGTTGAGGCTTAGAGATGCTTAATGACTTATCCAAGGTTATATAATTAGTTAGTGGCACAGCTGGGCTTAGAACTCGGTTCTCTAGATTCTTGGTCTTCTGTTCTTTCTATGACTACAGACTTCTTTTAAGACCATAGATATTCTTGAGTACATTATTTCTGTAGATAGGTCCCTAGAGAGGTCCACTTGTTTTTTAAAAAATATAACATTGGAATTTTTGGCAGTTTATTGTCATCCTATTTGACTCTAGCCCTTTAGTAATACCTTGACCAACCCTCCCTGCCTAACTACCTCCTCCCCCCCTCTTCCCCCACCTTGGCCTCTGAAGATGTGGGGGCCCTCTTTCTTGCCAAGATCAACTCCCCTACCAGTGTTCTAGACTCAGTTCCCCACTCCACCGCCCTCCTGCAGGACTTTGCACTTTCATTTATCCTCTCTCTCTTTTCATTTTAAAATTTCTTCTCCACTAGCTCTTCTTACCTTTGATAGGGCAAACATGCTCCGGTTTTTCCTCTCTGCAAACCTCCTTCCTAAAAACCTTACTTTGACTCTGCTACTCATTGGATAATAATAGCTGGTATTTAGGTATTGATTTAAGGTTTGAAAAGCACTTTACAAATATTATATCATATTATCCTCACAACAACCCTGGGAGGTTATTATTTCCATCTTGCAGATAAGCAAACTGAGGCAGACAGAGTTTAAGTGACTCGCTTCTAGTCACACAGCTAGTAAAGTATCAGAGGCCAGGTTAGAGCTCAGGTCCTCTTGACTCCAGTCCCAGTTCTCTATCCACCACATCCTCTATCAGTCTGTGTTCAAATCCTGACTCTGATGCTTAATAGCTTATGACCTTGGGCAAGTCACTTAACCTCTGTCTGCCTCTTTACCCAGGAACCCTGAGGGTCTTCCTCTCCCAGTTTTATTTTTTTTTTTGTTATTCTTTTTTCCTTTATTTAAAGGGGTCATCCCATGAGTACTACTTAAAGAGTCCCATTTATTGAATGGATGTATCTCACTCCGAGTGAGAATCTGATAAGACGGATCAGGCCTGAAAGGGCCAGGGTTTCACATTGCGTCCTGGGTTCAGGCCACTGGACTCAGATGGCTCTGGAGGAGAAAGTGAGGCTGGTGATCTTGCACAGCCCTCTGTCGCTCAAATCAAAGTCAACTGCAAGTCATGTCACCATCTTGATGCCATGGTGCTCTTCGAGAACGAAGGATAAGTGCAAATTTTTAATAAAATATAAGTTCTATGAAAGCAAGGACCATACCTTATACTTCTTCCCTATCATTGTGGCACCTATTACTAGACATTCAGAAAACACTGGGTTGATTGTTTTGCTGAGAAGTCCAGTGCGAGAACCCTGAACTGGGACCTGCAGACCTCTTTATCTCAGTATGTGTGTGACTATGTGATTCTGGATAAACCACTTAACCTCTCTGGGCCTCAGTTTCTTCAATTATAAAAAAAGGGGGTCAGATGAGACAATCTCCAAGTCCCTTTAAGCTCCAATTTCTATGGTTTAATATGAAAGAGACAAAAACAACCTCATTTCTTATCAAGTCTTAATCACTGAATAGGCATTGCCTCATGTAGACTGAGATATGTTAAAGACCTTAGCTTGACAAGCCCAAGGTTCCCCACTGCATCTTGGGTCATCTCCAGTCATTCTGATCTATCTCTGGCTACTGGACCAAGATGGTGCCAGAGGAGAAAGTGAGGCTGGTGACTTTGCACAGCCCTCCCTCACTTAAATGCAATTCCCTTTCATGTCATGGTCCCTTTGGAGAACAAAGAATGGCAGTAATTCCTATGGTATAGTGAAAAGGGCTCTGGACTTCAAATCAGAAGAGACTTGGCTCAAATCCTGGTTCTTTCATTTATTCAATGTGTGGCCTTGAGCAAGTTGAGGCTCTGAACCTCAGCAGCCTCGTCTGTAAAATAGGGACAATAGGACATGGAATCCTTCCCTCACTGAGTTGTTGTAAGGAAAGTGCTTTGTCAGATTTAGAGTGCTAATATAAAGTTGGATTATCATCATCGTCGTTGTCATCATTGTCATCATGCCACTTGGGTTAAATGGTGTTACTTCATTTAATTATATAGGAAACAGATGGCAGGATTTTAGAATTTGAAGGGGATTTAAGATATCCAATCCAATCTACTCATTTTATGGTAGAGAAACTGAGCCCCAGAGTGGTGATGTAATCTATCCAAGGTGACCCAGGGGGTCTATGACAGGGGCAGGGACTGGAACCTTGGTGTTCTTTATATTTTCCATGATACCATGTGCCTCCTCCCTCCTTTTCAGATGAGATTCAAAAATACTGATAATGGGGATGGTTGAGTATGGGAGAAAGAACTGGGAGTCCTCCTCTGTAATTTGGAGTATGACCCAAATCACTTAACTTCTCTCCGTGCAGGCTTGAGTTGTTAATCCTTGATTCTTTTCTGTTTACAAAGATTGAAAAGAATGAAGAGAATAATATATGAAGTGCTTTGATCCATAGAAATCCAAGTTGTTATTGCTGTGATGGAGGATGCAAATAACAGGGTCTGTTTTTCTGCCTTGGCTTGCCCACAGGATACCAGTTGGAGCAACTATTACGTTGCCAAGAAAACCCTGATGCTTAGCCAGCTTAAGCCTGTTCATTTGCCAGAAGTAAGAGCTCCATCAGGTCACAGTGACCTAAGTTTATTCAAATTTGAACTAGCTGAATTTCTTCCTGCTGTACGTATCCCTACCTGTAAAGGGCTGGATTTGTTCAGTTAAATTATTGTGTAGCTTTTCTCCTAATGTAGGCTTGAGCGATGGAACTGGGCAAACAGCCAGTTTTAATCATCTCTGTAATAGAACTGGTGCTAGTGAAAGGAGGTCAGTAGCCATTAATGGATACACATTTATTAAGCACCCATTATGTGCCAAGTCCTACACTAGATACAAAGACAAAAAATTTAGTTTTTGCTTTCAATGAACTTACATGCTACCAGGGGAGACAGTTATGTATATGTATTAGAATCAGTGAGAGAAGGATATTGAGTTCATTTACTTCACTCTGTATTTATAACTTTTACGTATAATTATATGTTAGTCAATAAGCATTTATTAAGTGCTTACTATGTGTACATATTGTCTCCTCCAATGGAATTTAAGCTCCTTAATTGCAAGAATTATTTCATTTTTGTGTTTTCATTTTAGCTTCTATGGGCAGCTAGGTGGCACCACCAGGATAAAGGACCGGGAGTCAGGAAGACTCATATTGCTAAGTTCAAATCTGGCCTTAGGCACGTACTAGTTGTGTGACCCTGAGAAAGTCACTTAACCCTGTTTGCCTCAGTTCCTTGTCTGTAAAAATGAGCCCAAGAAGGAAGTGGCAAAGCATTACAGTATCTTTGCCAAGAAAATCCCAGATGGGGTCATGGAGATTTATGAAACGGAAGTAACTGAACAACTTGCTCCTAGCATGTTGCCTACTGCATAATAGTGACTTAATATATCCATGTTGGTTGATAGACTTTGGTTAGGGAGATATATTTTATTTTTTAAGGTCTTAACTACAAAAGAAAATCAAATTTTTTTTTAGTAGTTAAGTACATAGTGACCTTTATAAGAAATTCTTTCATATATGCAAATGAAGCTGCAGCTCATTTCTCCTTGTTCTATTTAGAAAGAGAAAGCCCCTTGATTTGTGAGTCAGAGGTCCAGATTCTAGTCCTAGCTGTGCCACTGGCTCATTGAGACTTTGGGCAAGTTACTGAATATATTTGAGCCCACGTGTCCTCATTAGTGAAGTAAAGGTCTTGTGCTCTGAGATGCCATCCAGTTTTTACCATTCTGTAAGTCTGTGGGTCCCCAGAGTTGTGGCCTTTAGAAAAGCCTCAGTCCTGGGATGATCCTGGTACTGGATCCCAATACTGAATCTGGCTCCTGGCTACACCAGAGGTTCTAGTTTGTTCTTAGATAGTGTTACCTGTTTGGGGTAATTGGTCTTGGGCAGCTTAGATCAGATCCTTACTCAGGGTAATACCCTGGGTCTGATTCAGTACAAGCTGGCATCGTGGACTACTGTCTAGTACAGGAGCTATATCGTTCAGAAGTTCTTTGATTCCCAAACCAGGGATCTGTGTAATTCTCTGTGAGGTCCAACAGAGAATCACCCTGTGGATAGCATGATCTCAGTTTACTATTATGTGAAATGAAACTTGGGAGAATGAAAGTATTTCCAGCCTGTATCCAGAGCTTGCTAAATGCCTCTGGTGACTGGTGGAGTTTAATAGCATGGCTGCCTAGACCTGGGAAACAGAACAAAACTGACAGGGCTATCTGGAGATTAAATCCATTAAGCACCACGATCTAGTCAGTTACATTGATTGGTCACTCAGGTTCTTTCTATGGACCAGTTTACTTGCATGGAATTTGCCCAGGCAATATCACAAACTGGTCTTCAAGAATAATTTCTGACTTTCCCTCTTATTTAGGTAGGGATGTACCATATCTTGATAGGTGGTGCAGTAAATAGAGAGCCAGGAAGACTCACTCATCTTTGGGAGCTCAAATCTGGTCTCAGACACTTACTAGCTGTGTGACCCTGGGCAAGTCACTTCACCCTCTTTGCCTCACCTTCCTCATCTGTTAAATGAGCTAGAGAAGGAAATGACAAACCACTCTAATATCTTTCCCAAGAAAATCTCAAATGGGGTGAAATGACTGAAGAACTACAAATCATATCTTGATGTCTCTCTCTAATCTATTGGCCTAAGCTTGGAGCGCTTATAAATTCTTTTCTCCTACATGTTTTAGTACTCTGAAGTATGAATGAAAATTATTTACTCTCACAGATATACAGTGCTAATCCTGGATCTTCATGGCATTAACCAAAGCTCTAGGATGATTTTGGAAGGGTCTATGTTCAATCCTATCCAATAAGCAGCACCTACTGTATTCAAGGCATTGTGCTAGGCACTGAGGATAAAGACAAAATAAAAAATCATCTCAGTCCTCAAGGAATTTGCCTTGTACTTGGGGAATATCACTAGCATTTTGTTCTTTCATTCTATCTTTTCCTAGATCACCCTGTATTGTCTAAGACTGATCAATATCACTATATATATATATATATTTTTCTGATTCCATAAGCAAGAAGCATTGGAGGAACCAGAACCACAGAAAATTTAGGCCTTTCAAGATCCTCTCCTTTGGGATGTACCAGGGCACTCCAGGCTAAAGCTGATTACATGTTCATAGGACTTCACCGAGAGGACAGTTTAGGGGCAGGTGGCAGCTCAAGAAACAATTGCAGTTAAGACTGAGGACCAAAGCTGGAATTCCTCTTCTCTTCTGGTCTTTAGTCAGCATGACATTTCAGAAAGAAAACACTCTGAGATGAAAAGCATGGCTGCCAACAGTACTGATTCTTCATGTACTGAAATACGAATTCAGGAAAAAAATGAGCAAGTCTGTGTTCCAAGAAAACCATTTTAGTGCATGACATTGCTGTTGCTATGGCAACCTAGGGCTGCAGGCTTACTGACTTGTGTTCCTAAGAAAAACAGGAGTTGATATTAATGGACAAGAATCAAATGTTGCCTAAGAGGAGACAGAGAAAGAGACAGGCTCCCAGAGGTTCTCAATTAAATGCCAGGTCCTCATCCTATGGAGCTGAGAAAACAAACTCTGCTAATGTCCTATCATCATCTGCCTTCCAGTTCTGGGCATTTCAATGATCTTTAATAAGTCAAACATCTCTCCTTTTTCCCCTACCAACTTTCTGCTGTTCCCAAATTTTTAGCATGGATATCTATCCAGTACACCAATTTCTCCAATCCCTCAAAATGCTGTGGAGAAGGAAAGACAGAATACTCCAGCATTTCCCACATTGATAAAATTAAGAAATAAACAGCAATCTTTAAACTAGAGGTTCTTAATTTTGGGGGGGGGGGCGTCATGAGGCCCCTTTGACAATCTGGTGGAGCCTAAGGACTCTTTCTCAGAATAATGTTTTTAAATGCATAAAATGAAATGTGTAGGATTACAAAGGCATTTCAACGATATTGAAATAGTTATTCAAATATTTATTAAGAAAAAACCTCACAGATCCCGGTTAAGAACACTTGCCTTGAAGTTTAAACAGTTGTTCAGCTGATCTTTGATGTCTAGGATTGTTGTTTTTTGGGGGGTGCTATAGATACAGAGTGAAAAATTTTTTTAATTAAATATTGGGGCAAGGATCTCTGGCCTTGCTGTGCCTTTAAGTTTTTAGTCATACTGGGTTTTATTAGATGAACTTCCCATTAGCCAGTTTTAAAATACCAAAGTGCTCTAGGCTGATGGACAGCCCTTTCGTTTGTAAGGTCAGAATGAATTGTTCCTCTTTACCACTGCTAGTTTAGTAACTATGTATATCCCAATTAAAACTCAGCATCTTACTTAAGGTTAAGAAAGCTCAGGAGTTCTGAAATTCACGCTTCAGAGCAACCCAGCTTCTGCCTCAGTTTTAGGAGAAAGGAGACGGGGAAAGCTAGACCCAGTATTTAAATTAACACAGAAATATTCCACCATTAGACTTCAGAGATGCAAGATTGATTCTATTAGGAGCTGGTTGCCTCTGACCAAGTGACTCCCTGAGTCCTAGGAATGGGGTCCCATAGAGAGCAGTGATCTCATCCACTAGCACTATTACCCCTAGTAAGACATATCTTCTATTGCTACTGAACCTGTCATACTCAGGTCATAGGTCTGAGAGGGCACTTGATCTGTGGATTGAACACTTTCCCTCGTTCTGGTACCATTTCAGGGCACTGAAGTTAGGGTTATAATTTCAGAGTCCTGAAGCTATGGTTATAACTGAAGTTATAACTAGAGTTATAGTAGTATCTGGGAAGCATAAATTGGAGAAATTATATCTGGTGTGTTACTGGGTCTTATTTAACAAGAGAAGAGACTAAAGGAGAATTTGAATGGATCTGGGAACATTACATGGGATATTATTAAAAGTTTATGTTTTGGTGCCTTTTAGGATGTTAAAGATAGGATATCCTCCTTATCAGAGGAGTTCTACAAAAGGGTAGCAAACTAAGGGAGATAGATGGGGGCTTTCTTTCCCTGGGTAAAGAATTTTTTCTCTCATAGTTTCTTTAGAAACATTTCTCACTGGGTATAGAATCTCAGGGTGATAACTAGGAGTTTCATCACCTGGACAAGTTAAACTTGGTGATGAGGCAGAAAGAGTGACAACACAGAGGACAGGTTGACTTGTACATTCATTTCTACCAAAAAGAGATGGGACAGCTAGGTGGTGCAGTGGATAGAGCACCAGTGCAGGTGTCAGGAGGACCTGAGTTCAAATCTTACCTCAGACACTTGACACTCAACTAGCTGTGTGACCTTGGGCAAGTCACTTAACCCCAATTGCCTCATCCTGGGTCATCCCTAGTCATCCTGATGAATATCTGGTCACTGGATTCAGATGGCTGTGGAGGAGAAGTGAGGCTGGTGACCTGCACAGCCCTCCCTCACTCAAAACAAAGTCAAGTGCAAATCATGTCATTATTTCTCTGGTGGCATGGTCTTCTTCAGCAATGAAGGACAAACACACCAAAAAAAGAGATAATCTATCAATCCCTCTAAAGTAAAGGCAAGCCTGGGGAGAAGGAATACCATAGGGACTGTACCCTGGGGGTGACAGTTCAGGGCCAGATGAGGAAGCAGGGTTGCTCTGAGAAGCATGAGACATAGAAGCAACAGTCTTTGTACCACTGAAGAAAAACAACATGCCTTCCTGCAAGAAAATGCCACTCCCTCCCCCATCAGCACCCTGGGACAAAGCTCCAGTTATCATGTCCTAGTTATGATTCTAGAGGGATCTAAATATTTCTTCAGGGTGGGAATAGAATGTAGGTGATGATAACTTTTATTGAGAAAGATTCTAAGGAATATGGATTTTGGGCAAAGGATCAAAGTTGTCATTTTTAGGGGATGTCTGAGTGTATTAGGTAAAGTAATTCCTGTAGGATATCACTTTATTAATTGTATAGAAAAACTATAAGATGAAATTCTTTGGGTCTCGATCGTTTCAGCATTATACATCTACTTACATCAGCAATGGTGTGGGTAGTTGTGAAAGCAGGAAATGGGAATAACTAATGGGAACTCTGTAAACACTCAGCTAATCCTCCTTTCCACCAGGGGGAGAAAAATGGATAGCACATCCATGTCATTCACAAGAGTATCTAGCACTTGGGGCTTACAAAGGCTTTCCCACACATCATCTCATTGGATCATCCCAAACATCATTAGCCTCATTTTGCTTATACGAAAATGGAGGTTTAGATGGGCTAAGCGATATGTTTATGTCCACACAGTAAGTGGCAAAGCTGTGACTTAGATTCATCTCTTCTGACCCCAAGGTCAGGGTATTCAAAGCACTGAGCAAAGTGTGACTTAATAAATGCTTGTTGACTACTGATTGGCTCTTTCCAGTGTTATCACATAAATGACAGAGCCGTATTTTAAGAATAATTCAACAGCTGTTGCTCTTAGTCCAATAGAGCACTTGGGTGACTAGAGGAGAGATTAAATAAGGGGATTGGAGATGAAACCACAGAAGAAGTAAAAATTGCTTTCCTGGGTCAAAAAATTCTTCCAAAATTCCAAGGAGAGATATAGCAGTTGACTTTCAGCTGAGTACAGCACTGTCTCCCTTGCCACTACCCCTCTCGCCCCTGTTTTTCCGCAGCAGGCTTCTACTAACACATCTAATATCTCTGAACTCATATTCCCTCTAAAGATAGAAGTAGATCTGTAGAAGACATATTAAGAGGCTTGATACACCTTTCTCAGGCAGATCTTTGCTTGTATATTAATGTACTAATAGGTGTTAATGATCAATTAACTAGTTTCTATTATGTATCTAGTATAGTTTTTGGTGTAGCCCAACTCTTAAAAACTGACTTTGGAGTGCAGCTATTGATTTCACAAAGTAAGTGAAGCTGGTATAATCTGGGTTTCTCCTGGAAGTTGCATGTGGGGAGGTATTGATATTGGGGTCATGTAGTCCAGATTGACCCCAGATCACCCATGCGGTCCTATGGACCTTGGGTAAATAGGGATGTCCATAGGTTGGCATTTGTCTTGGACTGAATTGATACCCAGTGACTGCCCAACCTACACATTTTATCCAGGCTGTATAAAAATCAATAGTTTAAAAATAAATTAGATTTTTGGTTAAATACTTTTGGTAGAATGAACTCAATGACATTCTGCTAGAGTTTTAAGATATGTTAGAGCTGAGAAGTATCACCATATATTTGGAATTATAGCAATTCATTATATCTTTATATCTGCCTACCTGCCTATGTACATAGTTGTGTAGATATGTAGATACATACATACAATGCATGCATACATATTACATATATACATATGTATACACACATACATGTATACATACACAATATACATATCTATATCTGCAAATCTAGAAACACAAACATCCCAACTAACTACTATCTACCAGGTAGGTAAATCAGCCTAGCTGAAGCAGAATGTCATCCTACTGATGGGAAGCAGCATGTCCCAGGAAAATAAAAACACTGCCACCACCATCACCACTACTACTGCTGCCACTGTGACCACCATTTCCCCTCTGCCCCTGATAGAGGTAGCCCAAGAGCTTTGGAATAGCAGTGTTCCTGAAACCATGAGACCTGCTTTCAGCCCAAACCTCACAGTCATTTCTAATGGTAGAAATCTTTAAGAAGGGGCCCACCTTTTTCATTTCTACCAGCAACAACTGCTGACCAGCTGTCACCAAGAGGCAGAGAGTTGAAAGATCCCTGGGAGTAGCAGCAACTTCCAAACTATTGGTCCAACTTTCATCCTAACCCTCACCATCTGGGGAAGCAGCATATGTGGAAAAGGGCCAGCCAGGCCCACTAACTGCCAACCAACAGATACTCCCAGGGCAGGCAAGCCAGTCCAGCTGAAGGACTGAGGCACCCTCAAGGAGAGACAGGAGGCAGCATGTGCCAGGCAAGTCAAGCCATCACCACCACCTTGACAACCATCTTCCCTTGAACCCCGATGGAGACAGTCCAAGACCCTCCACCCAAGAGTTTTTGAAATGGAAATGCTTCCAGACCAGTGTCTTTAGGCACCAACCTGGTAAGATAAAGCCTGGCACCTACTGCTGTAGATGTTACAGCCACATCTATTGAAAACCCACAAAAGAAAATTCTTGTCACCGAAGTCCTTGGCACTGTCAAATGGTTTGATATCAGAAACTGATAGGATTTTATCGGTGAAAATGATATTAAAGAAGAGGCATTACCATCTACTTTGCTGCTATACCCTAAGGATGATGGGACCTTTTCCTCGGACTTGCAGTTAATACCTTCCATTTTGTTTCCTCCATTAGAATGTGAACTCTTGGAGAATTGGGACTGTTGGACTTTTCTATTTGTATCCCCAATTCTTATCACAGTGCTTTGAACACAGTAAGCACTTAATAAATGCTTTATCCATTCATTCACGATTCAAATTTGAGATAACGTATTCGTGTACCTCTTTTTAGTTGTCAGGAATTCATTTTTTCTTCCTTTGGTCTCTCCCTTGGGAGAAAATAACAAAGAAAAAGAAAACCTTTGTAACAAACAAGCATAATCACCCGTGTAGCCTTTTAAGAAAAGTTTTACGATGTTAGTGCTTGGTCTGTGTTACAACATCACTAGCTGCGGTTTTTATGTTTTTTTTTTTTTTGTTAGAACTCTAAAAGTCCAAAAGGTAATTAGAAGCTGCCATTTAATCAATTAATTTATCATTTATTATCTATCATCTATCTATATTACTATCTATCTGTATCTATTTCTCTGTCTCTATTATCTATCAACTATTTGTCTATTATCTGTCTATATCATCTATCTATATTATCTGTCAATTATTTGTCTATCTATTCTCTGCCTCTCTCTATAGTGTATACTTAAATATGTGCAGTTGTCTACATTGATTGAATGTAAAACTCTTCAAAACAGAGATTGTTTCATTTTTGTTTTTGTTTCTCCAGTATTTAGCACAGCACCTGACATACTTTTTTTCTTTTAAATGAAGCATGTACTACTATTTATTAAGTAGAATTTAATCAATGCTTGTTGATGGACTGCTGTTCTAAATATCTGTATCTACTACAGGCTGTTGAAGTAATAAGCAGTTTTTTTTAATAGGAGAAAATTCTTCTCCAGGTCCAGCACTCTATACAGTGTGCCACAATTTCAAGTATTTATAATTGAAGAAAAATTAAGGATATTTGTTTAAATTTCATTAAGTCTATTTTTGTATTTGACATTTTTTGATGCTGGATTTTGTCTAATATAATTATTATAAAATTCCCATAAATGTCTACAGTTAGCCTATTTAATTAGAAGTGGCTCATGTGCTAATGACTTCACAATACAGTTGTCCCAAAAGTCTTAGTGGGGTTTTAAGCTCGAAAGCTTAAAGAAAGCTGCAAAGCTTTTATTAATTTTGATAAATAAAATAACCAACTGCTTTGGTTTTCTGACATACTATGATTGTAAAATTTATTTTTGACAGGAAATTTGTTATCAATTATAAGATTACTCTGGAAAAATGTAAACACAAATCTGCGCTAAGGGGATATCATGTCTACCTTCTGAAAGGGAACCAATATTTATCTGAGTTATGACAAATATAAAAATACTAAGAATGTACTTTTTGTAAAAAATTAATTAATGATTGAAAGCAGGTTGAGTTGAGGCAGATTGTCATATCTAAACCCCTTAGAGAGTCTATTGATCGACTTGTCTGTGAAGTCCTGGGGATGTTAGATTTTCTGGCGCTGTTTTGACTTCCTCAAGATCATCGAGTTTGGGAGCAATCATCCCCCTTGGGTTGTGGGGATCCTCGTCTGAACTCACGAGGCTTAGTTGGAATGTCAGACACAGTCATTTAACAGACTGCATGACTTCCTGATAATCATGTTAGCAACCAGTGAAGTATTACCATCTTCCAGAAAGAGGAGCAGAAAATTTAGTTGCACCAATAATTATTTTTAGTTCTCTTTTTCATCACTTTGGTATGTTTGTAGTACTCATTGGAGGTTTTATCTACTGTGAAGTTATGAAATAAAGCATTTGTATCCTCTCATTCAGCAAAGTTGAGATTTTGCTCAATCTCCAGCTAGTAAAGAGATGTCTAAGAAATTTGTTGTGCAAGACGTGAACTTCTCTCTCGTTTGGTGTCCTTATAGAGAGAAGTACCCTATGACAGATGTATGTTTAAACTAAAACAGATGGTTGTTGATGGTATTTAAACAGAAAGATCTTCAGGGATTGGAAATCCTTTAACCTTCCTGGGTAACTTATTTCATTATTTAATCACCCTTACAAGCAAGAAGCTTCTTTGTGTCTCTCCTGGCACAACTTAAGCCTGTTTCCTCTGATTCAGTCCTCTGAAGATGGAGAGTAATGTTAGCTTTCCTGTTATTATAACTCTCAAAAGAACTAAAGGCAAGCTGGGTTTGTGCTTTTTATTTATAGTTTTGGTCAATGACTCAGGAGATTTGGATCCTTTCAAAAAAGTCACTCCTGACTTAATTACTGATAGATTTTTTTTAAAAGTCCACAGCGGAGTTTCTAAAGTGTAAAGAGAAATGGTTTCAATGGAGTTAAAGGGTCTGAGTGTGGCAGGGTCTGTGGCTGATTTCCATTGTGATTTCTGGTCTCAATGCATTACAACAGGCTTACTCACAGTTGAGTACTGATTGCTGTACAATGGAAGGAGAAAATAGAATATATTTTGAATCTCACTTCTGTCACTTACTACCTGTACTTCAATGTCTGTTTCTCAGTTTCCTCATCTTTAAGAGAGTCAGACCAGGGGTCAGAGTAGTTAACTTCTAATAACTAACATTTATATAGACTTTAAGGGTTACAAAGTGCTTTACTTAGGTTATTTCAGGTGATCCTTAACAATAACCTTTAAGGTAAATGTTCTTGTTATTCTAATTTTACAAATGAAGAAATTGAGGCTGAAAGAATTTAAGCAACTACCAAGCTTCTAAGTGTCTGAAGCAGGATTTCAACTCAGGTCTTCCTGACTCCAAATTTGGGACTCTATCCAATGCTTCATCTAGCTGTCTCATCATGTTTCTTCTACATTTGAATTTACAATCCCCTTCATCTGAGAGAAATTAGTTTACATGAGCAGTAGGGGTGGAAAGGGAAGAAGAGAAAAACTGAGAGAGACAAAGAGATTGGAGGAGGAGAGAAAGGGATGAAAAGGGGGACATAGGGAAGAATAGAGGGAAAAGCAGAGGAGAAGGAAGGGCAGGGGGAGAGAGTGATTCTTCAGGGCAAACCTTTTCATATACTTTAATTACAGCCCAATTTGACAGCTTTACTGGTGACAGGGCAATGTCAATGGAGTCCAGATCCCTTGGTGCATGAAATCTGGAATAGAATGTGAGAGACCAGCTGTGTCTCCCCATACTAGTTTTTTCTGAACTCTGACTTTCTCTGGGAGAAATAATTTTATGGTAAATCCATTAAACATAATGTTTAGATTGGTTGGATCAAAATGACATCACCATGATAAAGTCAGGTTTCAATGTGTCCAACTGTGGCTGATCAGATCAATACGATCTCAGAATGTTTTACTACAGATTGGACACAGTCTGCGTGAACATTTGGGGTGGATACTCCAAATTTGTGCATCTTATGTTTCCTCTGAGCTGTTTCCATTTTGCTTTGCTCATAGAGCACAGCCTCTTTTCTTATGTGGGCACGCCATGCTGAGTGGTCCTGTACCAGTGTCTCCCATGTCACACAATCAAATCCAGAGTTCTTGACAGGTCTCATAATCTTTAGGTACAAGTAATTAATTTCATAAGAACATCTCAGTTTCTTCAGGAAAAAGGCCTGCTACCTGTCTCCTGTTACCAAAGCAGTCCAGAATTCAGAGACAAAATGTCGAGGGAAAATAACTGCCCACTAGTCAGTTTCACAACTGTGCCATGAAAATTAAAAAAAAAAAAAGGTCTTTCTGAGCATCCAGATAAAAGATGTTTGACTTGCTGGATTCTCCCTCCTTTGTAATCAATCAATCAATTAATAAACATTTATTAAGTGCTTCCTATGTGCCAGGCAGTGTGTTAAGTGAAATATCTGTCCTACACTGACCTTTTCCCTCAACTTCACTGCCCATGGTTCAACTGGTATAGAAACTGGGAGAATATTCATTCATTCCTCTATTGCCCCCATTTTCCTGTTATGTGGCAGCATCAAAAATGATGAAAATAGGAAATACCTAATAATATACTTTCATTTCTGATTTATGCTGGGACTAAAGCTATTTTGTAAATTAAAAAAAGGTTAGATTTGTTGAATCAGTTTTAAGAGTTTAAAGCTGATTCTGCCTAATTTAGTTCATAATTCTGGACATGGGAAGTGGAATAATTTAGTGAAGCTTACTCATATTGACCTTTACATCCAGGGTAAGCCAAGGCCCACAGAAAATGCTTTTTTTTTTTTTAAACTCCTGTGCTAGAGAATTTAAATTCTCTAGGAGTGATTTCTTCTGGCAGTTTTGTCATGATCTCCCTGGTGACATGTCATTTGTGAATTTCTGCAGAGCCTCAACTGGTGATCTTTAGGCCAAGATGCAAGGCATATTTTAAAAAATTATGTAATTCATTAACCATATATTAGCCACTTTTTCTTCTTTCTTATGGAATTTAATTAATCACTATTTAGTAGTTGGTACATTGGTTATTTTATCTTACTTACAGGGCTACATTATAGATCTAAGAAGTAAATTAATAAATATGTCAATAATAGTAAAGACCTAGTGCTTCATTCAGTCATCCATTTGCCCCCTGTAATAATTCAATTTCTGTGGATCAGTTTGGCTGTAGCAATACTAACAGCGATCTGAGTATGATTAATTCATCTCTTGGATACTGCAGAAAAGCTATTGTTATCGCTATTAATGATGCAAATACTAATACTTATCAAACATTCATAAAGGATTAGGGGCTATTCAAAATGGATAAATAATAGACAAATACTTTTCCCACTAATATTTACTGGCTATTTTCATATGCATGAAACTAACTGTACTAGCATAGAGAAAGGACCAGTCAAGTTGACAGACTTCAGCTGGCATGAAGGCAGCCTGCAGGGAAAGTCTGCACTCTTTCTGCCTTCTCAAGGCATCTGCTTGGTTCCTTGGTCATCTGTAAGAGAATGTGATGAAGACCTACGGCACCCCACCCTCATAATGTTTGCCAACAACATATTAGACATTTCAAGCTGAGTGGACATAGTTAATTGGAGTTTTGGGGGTCCAAACAAAACTCATGATGTTAAAGTATGCATAAAGTAGCCAAATAAACCTTATGTAATAGAGGATTCAACTATGAAAGGAAATCTTCAAATATTAAGATAAGTTTGTTCCTGAAAACAACATGTTAATTAGACTTTGTGTAGTGAGGGTGCTCAGTTTCTATGGATGCACCAAGTAACATTCGGCAAAAAGCAATCAAGCAATATTCCAGAATGGAAAAAGCCCAGCTAAGTGATGTTGAAAGAAATGAGGAGGAAATATTACTTGTGTAGGTGAATAGGATTTATACGTCTGCTAAAGAGACTGTTAAATTGAGTGTACCTGTGCTTTATTTGTGATTTAATAAGTTTAATAAAAGTATTGATGCTGAATCCATCAATTTAATTAACCACTAAAATATAAGAGCTAGCATTTATAAAGTGCTTTAAGTTTTGCAAAGGCATCCCATTTGACCCTCACAACAACTTTGTGAGGTAGACGTTATTATTATCCTTACTTTATAGATGAGGAAACTCAAGCCAGGAACAATTAAGTGATTTGCCCAGGGTCATATATTTTGTGTCTGAGGGAGAATTTGAACTTTTTTTGTCTTCTTCTCTCCAAGTCACCGCATCACCTAGCCTAAAATATCTTTCTTTTTTATCACTATAAAACAAACTATAACATATAATATGTCATTCCCAATAATTGTCTTTTGAAAAATATGAATCTGCATTATGGGTAGGTGAAATAGAGCTGTGATTGTGCAGTAAGAGTAAGGCCTTTAAAAATCAGCTCAGCTTTATGGAAAGCTAGTTGCTTTGAAAAGGACTTTACAAGTACACTACTAGAATCATCTCTGGCAGCAGAGAGAGAAAAAGAGAGACAGACAGAGACAGACAGACATCTGGAAGTCTAGAAGAGAGCTTGAAGAATCTAGCTCTTGAGAAGGAATTGGGCTTTTCTTTTCTTTTCCATTTTTCTTCTTCCAGAATGCACCAGGGGTTAGAGGGATGTCCCTCTTCCCTCCTTTTCATCAAAGCTGTCTTGCAGTGATCCTCTACCCAGCAAAGAACAGACCCAGAGGGTTGAGCTGTGCAGAGGGGCAGGCCCAGGGAGCCCGGCAGAGCAGTCTGCCCAGCAGGGACATTGTACCCAGGGTGGTGTATGCTAAAGACACTATAAGAAAAGAAAAAAAGTGGACTCCTTCAATTCTCTTATGTGTGTGTCTTTTTACTAGTATACTGTACATGCCATGTTCATTCGTCTCCGTCACACCCCTCTTGCCACTGATTCAATGTATTTTTGTGAGAGAGCTTGCCCCAGGGTTGGGGGGGCATGGTTTCCTTTTTACTGATCCCACTTATTCAGTAAAGGCTTTTACCTCAAGCTAATTGTGTCAGCTGGATAACTATTGAAGGTAAATGTATCAAAGGGTCTCTGAACTATAATTTTAGGACTGTGGACTCACAGAGAATGTCCTCCCAGCAAACATTACTGAGATGGGGGGAGGGAGGAGTGATTGAGAGGCAGCACTACAGATCTATTTTATAATTCCTTGTCTGTGTATACACAGTTTTGCCTCATTGAAATAGCAACTCCTTGAGGGCAGCATGTGTCTCTTGTTTGTATTATTTGTATTTGCAGACAACACTTAGCACAGTGTCTGGCAAATAGCTGGTCAATCTATCAACACTTCTGTTAGTACCTCCTGTGCGCCAGGCAGGTTCTTAATGCATTTGAATTATATTGCCATGAATTTGGCTGTCTGTTTCAACTGCTTCAAACTGGAGCTGTCAATTGACAGCAAATCAGAATAACGAATTGTGGTTTTTCTAAGGGATTGCCTCAAAGGAAGAAAAAAAAGAGAAGATAGCTGGGAATTTAATAAACAAATAACAGAAGGTTTGGAGTATCTGCTTATGTCCCAAAATGTTAGGTTAATGAGAGAGGACAAAGAGTGGACACCTATGTCAAAATATATGTAGGAAAGGCTTTCCCCTGGATAACTGCTTGTGAAACCTTAGTTTCTAAGGGCAAAATCCCAGATTCTCATTCAATCACTATTTCTGATGCTCTCAAGACTCCTGTTTAATATTGAAATCTCACCCAAAACAGCAAAATATGAGGTTAGGATGTGGTGGGTCTGGAGTGAGAAAGGACATGGTTATTTTGGAAAAAGGTGTAAGGATGTTCTAGCTGCAGCTGGAAGAGAAATAAATGAGAAAATAAGGAAGGAACATTCATGCCAAAGTACCCAAGCATGGCCTTGTGGCATTGTTCAATCCTAAAGTTCTTCCTCTAATGTTATAAAATTGAAGCCACACAGAATTCACTCTGGGATTGTTTGGTGTTGTGATATGGATGTCCATTGTGGCATTTCTCTTGGTTTATGGAATGGCTCAGCTTACAAAAAACTGAGGGAGTAGTAAAGGTTTCCATTATTGCTGCTGAGATTTTATTCTGCTCTACGGAATCAAATGCATTTTAAAAATCAATAGCAAACATTGTCATATTTTTTATTTTCTATGTCTCAGTAATTCATGTGCTCATTCAGATGTAGTCTGTTGTTGAACACTGTCTTATCAAAGTCTTTCTCTTCCCTTTTCATATTGTGATCAAAGATAACCTCTGTACCTACATAGAACAGTCCATTCAGATATTATAGAGATAAGAAAGTTATGTGACTGATGATGGCTTCATGGGAAACCTTTTTTTGAGAATAAGGCTCTCTATGCTTTTTGGTATAGTTCTCCTGTTTGCAATATCTCAAATTGTTTTTGCCTCCGTAAGAGATTTCTTCTGGGTATATTTGGTTTGGTCCAGCTGGTTCTTCCCAAATTAATCTTTCTAAGCGCCATTTCTACTTCCTTGTACAACACTTTGGATAGCTGAGTACAAATGTGATGGTTTCACTATTGTCAATTATGGGAATAGATCACTATCAAAATTCTAGCAGATCTGTTCCATTTTGTGTCTATTTGTTGCCCCCCTTCCAATTCATCTATTAATGATTTGGGATGACCTGGCTTATTTGGGTCTCATGTCAAAGTTTTAGTAGGCTTATTTTCTTCTCTAGTGACCTGATACTTTGCAGAGCAATATTGCTTATTATGATCTGCCATCTTCTTCTGTAATGTTTTACAGATGAGTTTGTACGTTAATCTAGTGTTGCTCTTGGCTGCCTGCCTTTCCAATTGGCAGAAGATCAAACTTTTGCTGACCAAAGCTATTTAGGGAATATTTGTTTTTCTGGTTATGGAAGAAGTGTGTGCATCATACCACGACCCATTTGGTTATAAACTATATGTGTTCTGTTCTTTGTGTGGAAATTTTCTCTTTCCAAATTAGGTTGTAGATTCTTTTACATCAGTAACTCTATCTCTGTAGAACACAAATTTGCTTGACAATTTTGTGTGTGTGTGTGTGTGTGTTTGTGTATTTTAGTCTTAAACTGTGATTTCACCAATATAAAGAGCTCCCAGTAAAGGAATCTCACTCTACCAGTGCCAATTGGCACTTTCTCTTTAATTGAAATTCTTGGAGAGTTGCTGAAGACGCTAAGGGGTTAAGTGACTTGTTTAGGGTCACATAGCCAATGTGTATAAGAAACATGAATAGAAGCCTGATTTACTTCCTGTCTCTGTGGGCAGCTTTCTATGCCAATGTTTAGGTACAAGTAATCAGTTACAAAAGAACTTCACAATTTCGTAGCACCACAGATCCTTCAAAGACTTGGATGGTCAGGAAAAGAACTATATCTTTCTCCTGCCACCAAAACAGACCAGAATTCACAGGTTAAATCTTGAGAGATACATAGGAGTTGTCCATTAGTCAGTTTCATAACTGCACTAATTCATGGAAACAGAGAAAGGTATTTCTTAGCAACCAGATGAAAGCTTGACTTGCTAGATCCTGGTTCCCCTGAAATCTATGTCTTACGCTGCCTTTTCCCCTCAAATTCACCTTCCACGGTTCAGCTGGAGTGAGAACAGAGAGAATATTTATTCCTCTAGTGCCACAGCGTTCTGTCATGTAGCAGTACCTAAGAGTGATGATAATGGGCCCTTTGGAAATGCCTAATGACAGACTTCAATTTCTGCTTTATGCTGGAGCTAAAGTCATTTTATAAATTGAAAAAGGTTAGATTTGTTGAATCAGTTTCAAGAGTTTAAAGCTGGTTCTGCTTTAGTTCATAATTCTGGGTAACTCACCTAATGGCATGGAAAATGGAAAAATTTAGTGAAGTTTGCTTGTATTGACCTTGAAATTCAGGGCAAGCCAAGGCCCACAGAAGATGTTCTTTTTTCAGCTCCTGTGTTGGAAAATTTAAACTCTATGAGTAATTTTTTTCTGGTAGTTTTGTCATGATCTCCCTTTTGTCATGTTCTTTGTTGATTTCTGCAGAGCCTTAACTGGTGACCCTTAGGCCAAGATGCAAGGAATACATACATACATACATACATACATACATACATACATACATACATACATACATACATAATGTATTTATTTGTTACATATATTTAAATTAAATTTAAATTGTTGGGTTATTAATTTATTATACAACCATCACTTTTCTTCTTTCTTATGTAAATGCTATATTTTGTACTTGGTCCACTGACTGTTTGTATCTCAAAGGACTATTTTATAGATCTAACAAATAAGCTAATAAACACAATCAGAAACCTGCAGAGGTCCTCATTCAGCCGTCCATTTGCCTCTCTGTGATAATTCGATTTCTGTGAATCATTCTGGCTGTTCTTACAGCAATCTGGGCATGATTACGCCATCTGTTTGGGACTGGCTGTAAATAATCCATTGTTGTTTTTGCTATTAATATTGTAAATACACGTACTCAAAGGGGACAGCATAATACAATAGGAAAAAAAATGCTGATTTGGAAGACAGAGACCTAGGCTGGAATCTCAGTTCTGCTACTGACTACCTGGGTGACTGTGGGCAAGTCACTTAACTTTTCTGGGCCTGCTGATTTGTTAAATGAATGAATGGAATGAGAAACAAGTTTACTGTGTATCTAAGAACTGAGCTAAGTGCTGGACGTGTAAATGTAAAATTGAGACAGCCCCTGCACCCAAGATAGTTTTTGGGTGGTTTTTATTGTCCCCTACTTAGGGGATCAGGGATTTTTCTCTTCTATTGATTGAGATCCAAGTCTCTTAGTCTTTTCCCCTCCTCACTCTGTCCCCCTTAAAAATCTGAAGTACCCCTCATCCCACTGCATCTTCTCCTGCCCAGTGCAACTAGCCAGCCATAGGGTACAAACTACTTTAATACAGCATTCAGGAATCTATGGGTGTAATATATGTACAAATTAGGCTGATTTGCTAGCACAGGTGCTAGACACAAATCATATTTTCCAATTAATTCTTGCAAGTCAGTCTGAGTGGGGAAATGTATTCAGAAATCTATTGCAATAGGAGAGAAAATTTGTCCTCATTATAAAGGTTACATGTTACTCAATTCAGATTTAAACAGATTCTTACATAGAATTTGCCTCTTTCAGTTAGTTCAGAACCAATTTTCCAATTCAGACTAGAGTTTTCTTTGATTTAAGGCATTGTAGTTGAGTGGAGAGATTACTAGACAGAGAGAAGACCTCAGTTTTAATTTTGACTCAACCACTTACTAGTGATATAATGTTGGACAAAGTCCCTTATCTCTCTGGGCCTTAGTTTTCTCATTCAAAAAATATGAGAGTTGATAGATCACAAGATTTAGAACTGAAGGGGTCCTTAGAGACCATCTGGTATAGGGGCTCTTCTTTTTGTGTAAGACATCTTTGACAGTCTGTTGAGACCTTTCTTACAATGTTGTTAAATGCACAAAATGAAATACATAGAATAAAAAAGGAAACCAACTACACTGAACTATCATAAAGATTTTTTTTTTAAAGTTAATGGACTGCAGATTAAGAAGTGATCTAGTTCAATATCCTCATTTCACAGATGAGGAAAGGTCATGACCTTCCCAAGGTTATACAAATAGTAAAAAGCTGAGCTAGAATTTGAACCCAGGCCTTCTGACTCCCCATCGAGCATGCTGCCCTCTGTACTATGCTGCCTTTGACCACAGATAGACAATATGGTACTTCCTAGCTGAAACATTCTGTTTCGTGGCTCTCCACAATCCCCAAAAAGTACAGTTCTTTTAGGTATACTGGCCCTTTTAAGTCTTGACTTGAAATTGCTTTCCTCTTAGACATCAGAACCTGGAAAAAATGGCTTTCCTGCATTCTACTTATAGAATTTCCTGCATTAAGGCTCCTTTCCTGGGCCCACAGCCCCAGGTCTCATTTCTTCTGAATTGCTTTCTCTTCCTTTTAGAATCCACCATTTTTTGTACATCATCTCTTTTAGTGTTAATACCTGGGGCTTTCAGTTTTGTGTTTGGGGTCCTTTACTCCTTCAGTCAGTTTTTCCTTATACTGAATTTATGGCTTATGGTCTCTTTCTTCTACTAGCATCAGGACTTCCAAAACCTATTTTCTAAAACCTATTTTGTGCTTTTTCTGGTCCATCTAAACTGGAATCATTCTTAATCCACAGAGGTTTTAGTTATTTTTTTTAAACTAGAAGAGCTGTTCACCCAAAGGATCCCGACATGGGGGAGTGTTAGCACAATTCTTTTTTAAACTCATGTGCTGTGCTATAGGGAATAGCAATGGTTTCCTCAGGCTCTTTATTAACTTGTCAAGACCTCTGTAATTGGAACAAGCACATCCTCCTCCTGCTGCAGTACAAAAATCCACATTTCTGAATTCGTTTCCCTACTCAGACTTAATTACAAGAAATAGTGTCTGGCACCTGTGATCCTTGCTGGTGTTATTACTCTTTCAGCAATAGCTAAATCTGTGAAATCTTTATAATCTCTGTCAGCTGTTCTCCCAGGAAAGGCAGATGGACTCCCCCAGTGCTTTTTCAGACCTACAGAAAGCTGTCATCGTCTTTAGGGAATGCCAGTCCAAAGCAATATTGTGAGACAGCCAAAGTTTGTATCTGTCTTCCCCTTCCTCTCCCACTCTTCGCCATGTTCTCCCACTGGGTTCCCTTTTCCTTGGCATTTGTTACTGTCCTCATGCTACTATAACTTCTCTCCCTCTTCCACCCCTTCCTGACCTATCCTTGGGGAGGCCCCTTTTAAACAGAATGTCATCTTCTACCCTCCCAACTATCAAAATATTACCTGTGTTTTGAAAATTGTGCAGTACTTTTAATGATCCCAAGCTGCTTGTTTCTGCAAAAACCCATCTTTTTTAAACACCAGTGTTCTGCAGATGCGAAGTGGCTGCAAATCATTTAAAGCCAATCTCACAAGAACCACAATTACAGGTGGGCCTAAGAGCAAAGGAAAAATACATAGTTATGGGATTATGGATTTAGAACTGGCAGGGAACTTAGAGACCATCAAGTCTAACTCTCCTGTTTTATACACGAGGAAAATCAGCCATAAAGAGGTAAGAGACTTTGGCCATCATCCGTCAGTCAATAATCAATTAAGTGCCAGGAATTCAAAGAAAGGTAAAATAAAACCTCTGCCCTCTAGAAGCTCATAGTCTAATGAGGGGGAGACAACATGCAAATACCTATGTATAAACAAGAGATATGCACGATAAATTGGAGATAATCAAAAGAAGAAAGACACGAACGTAAAGGGGAATCTGGAAAGGTTTCTTCCAGTAGATAAGATTTTAGCTGGGATTTGAAGGAAGCTGGGGAAGTCAGCAAATTCAGGAGGCAGAGATGAGGAGGGAGAGCACTGAAGGTAGACTGGTAAGTGGTGGGGACAGAATCAGAACCAGGGACTTCCTGATTCGACATCCAGTGCTATATTCACTACAGTAAAGCAGGTTGGGATATATTACAGCAGTGTGATGAATGATGCACATGGTAAGTGCTCAATAAATGCTTGATGACTGGTGAACTGCTGGAGAGTAGTCGTGTAAAAGATATCGGAGAGAGAGAGAGAGAGAGAGAGAGAGAGAGAGAGAGAGAGAGAGAGAGAGAGAGAGAGAGAATAAAGGGTAACATATGGATGTACCTGAGTGTTGACTCTGCACACAAAATGTTAAAAGAAGCTGAGGGAGATAGGGAGTGTTTGGGGTAGATATTCTATGGAACATTAGAAAGACACAGACAAAAATCTTACAAGATAAGAAAGCATGAAAAATCACCATGCCACTAAGGTCAACTGAAGATGTCTTTGACCCTCAGAGCTATAAAAAACTTTGCTTTTCCCAAGGATTTTGCCTTTCAACTAGCTATTAGAAAGCAATTGACTAATGGGAAAGAAGGTCCTTAGCACTTAGAATGTCAGAGTTGGAAAGGACACGAGTGTTAATGACAGATAATAACTTAATATGTTACATCCTCCTGGGAGCATTTTCATTTTGATGGATCACTTTATTCTAATGGGGAAATGTAGAGCCTTAAACCAAAGGACTGAATTCTAACAAATGGAACTTCAGGCATCCTGGCAGGTCAGGTAGAAGGGCAGCTATTTGGGGGCAAGTAGGCCTTTCTAGTACTCCTCCAATCACATCACCTGCTGGACTTGTTCTATCTGGTTTGAAAGCCTTTCTGTCTAGACCTTTGAAAGGAAAACTAATGGAAATGCAAATGCCACCTCATTTTAAAAAATTCATATTCTTTTGAAAGAGGGGTTTTTAATTTGGAGTCTGTGATAACTATATTTCAATATAATTACTTTCCTTTGTAATCCTATGTATTCTTATTTCATGCATATAAAACCATCATTTTGACAAGAGATCCATTGGTACTACCCAACAGGTCCATGGTTCAAAAAAGGTTAAGAAACTGTTTTTTAGAATATGGCGCCAGCTCCATAGAGCACAAAATTTAAGTTCAGAGTTGATACGTAAAAGACTGTTTTGTTTCTCTGATTCAATTGTACTATTTCTGCCATTGTAAGAAAGGTCTGGCCAAGAGCTGTGCACCTTGAAAGCTAGCAAAATGAGTCTAAGCCAGGGAAAGGATAGCAGTCCCCAAATCAGAACCTCTTTTCTGACCCTCAAATTCTCATCAATGAACTAAAAAGAGCTGAAATACTCTGACTACTATTCTAGCAGGATAGTGGGCAGCGGAGGAGGAGGAGGAAGGAGAAAACAAGAGTGAAATTCAATAACAAACAAAATGACAACCCCTTCCACAGTTGTGGCTTCTGTCCCTAAAAGGCAGTGCTAGCTATCAATAGAGCTTATTTGTTTCCGAAGGAATTTCATTAAATGCATCAATACAGGCAAAAGCCTGATTGAACCTCTTGAAACCTGAAGGTCAAGGGTCTAGAATTTACCTCACTAGGAAAAGAGTTGAATACAAAGATGATGGTTCTCTATTCACTTTTTTTTCCAAAAAAATCATTTTTCACTATATTTTCTAAGCAACATTTAAAATGTTCCAGCAAACAGGCTTTGATTTTAGTGGGAATTCTCAGAGTGGCAGACAGCTGATTTTATAAAGTTCCCAGTACTTCCTCCCCTAAAAATGTAAACCTCCCCATTGACCCCCCTTCCACGCCCCTGCCAAACAAGAACCAAGTCAATCATGTGGGTTTCATAGGAGTAGAGCTGGAGGGCATCTATGGATTAAATTCATGAGGACCAAGGATATGCATGGTTGGTTTTATGGACCTTCAATCTCTTTTTCCATTGCCTTAACTAAAATTTTAGGCCAAATTGGCAGACAACAATCTACAAAGCCACAGAAAAGTCTTACCTTGAAGCATTTTGTACATTATAAATTAATGTCATTGGCAATTCCCACCATCCAGTTGGAGAAACCAAGCTAAAGCATTGAAGTGACCTCGTTAAGTATATTCATCAAATAAATGGTAGACTAAGGGTCACAGTCTTTGATTTCCCTAGACCCCCAAAGTACCACTCCAAAGACCTGCTTGCCTGTACCCAAGTTCTTAACGCCATCAAAGGGTTAAATCCAGGATTAGATGGAATAACCCTCTTTTCTGATACTTCTCATTTTGGTTGAGAAGATTGCTGAGTAATTCCATATTGTTGTTCTGACTCTTTGTGACCCAAGTTGTAGGGTTTTTTTGGCAAAAGAAGTGGAGTGGTTTGCCATTTTCTTCTCCAGTCAGTTTTACAGAAAAGGAACAAAGGCAAATAGGGTTAAGTGACTTGCCCATGGTCACACAACTAGTAAGTATTTGAGGCTAGATTTGAACTCAGGAAGAAGAATCCTCCTGACTTTAGGCACAGTGATCTACCCATTGCACTACCTCACTCTCTCTAGTAATTACCTCAAGCCCCCATCTAGAATCAGAGAGGAATGTAGCCATGTCCAAAGGCTCAGTTCTGCTCCTGAGGGAACATTTCATTTCCTCTAATGCCTCCTAGATTTTAGAGAATTCACAGCACCACCTCTGAGGGCATCTTGTAGCAGTTTCCTTTATAGAAGCAGGCATCTAGTGGCAGATCCAATGGGTGACAGGCTGATAATACCCTACAGTGAATTCTCCTAAAATCTTTTCTTCTGATATCATTTGTTTAATGAATTTTGGGAGGCTTTTTAGCATTTTTGTGCCTTAAGAATACCAAATGACATTTCTGGTTTTCACTCATTTTGTTCACAAGACAACCATTTTCCCCATTCTCTGTGACAGGCTTTACAAACAATGATTTGGATCTGTAACTGGCTGGAAGGTCATATGATAGTCATGGAATATTGATTCAAGTTGAGAGGTTGTCTGTAAAATACAAATTCTGTGATATATGAAGTTACGGGGTGGCTAGAATTTAAACAAGAGGGAAAAGCATACCCAAAACAAAACCGCCCAATCACATGTGAAATTTCATTTTTCCCTTTTGTCTTGGGAGAACCTATATTTTATTTTCTCTGGTAAATCTGGAAAGGGCTTACCTAGGACAAAGTATATCCATCCTTGGACTTTAATCCATAGTTAGGAAGCTCAGGCTGAATATGTATACATGTATGTACACACATATGTATATATACACATACATACACCTATATTATTGTTAGTACAATTAAGAGAAAGGGAAGGGAATAAGTATTTATTAAACACCTACTATGTGCCAAGCATTACACTAAATGCTTTACAAATATTATCTTATTTGATCTTCACAACTTCCCTGTGAGGTAGGTGTTATTATCATCATGTCATTATTTAGTATTGTTATCTATCTATATATTATGCTATTATTATTTTACAACTGAGGAAACAGAAGCAGGTAAAGGTTAAATGACTTACCCAGTGTTGCATAGCTAATATTTGAGGCTAGATTTGAACTCACATCTTGACTTTATGCCCAGTGCTCTCCCCACTCAGATACCTAGGTGCCTAGGTCTGTGTGAACAGGTGATAGGTATTATGATAGCTCTTATACTGAAAACCACTGTCATCATTAAATGTTATTAGTTGCCAGAAACTGGTGTATATTAACACCTGGAGGATACATTCCCTATCTAGGCTCAAGCTGGAGAAATGGATCATATTTATCTGTGATCATTTATGTTTTGGAGATAAGGTGAGTCTCTTGACATCTCTCAAAGAATTCTTGTGGATAAGAAGGAAAGATGTGTTGTGGATGGGGCTGAATGATTGAGCCATCGGACTCAATACTGATTAACGGACTAGGGACGTCCTGAAGGGAGTGTCACAGAACTCCATTCTCTGCTCTTTATGGTGACTTTGATGATGACCAGATGGCATACTTAAAAGATGTAAGGATGATAAGAAGTTGGAAAGGATCGATAATAGATTGAATAACAACAATATTATTGAATAACTAGATATTATTCCCAGGCTAGGGCAATGGGCCAGCTCTAGAAAGATTAGATATAATAGGAATAAATATGAAGTTTGACACTTGAGTTTTGATAAATCCATGGTCCGATGGCAGGGGTAGCCATATCAGCTTTGAATGGGAGTGGGGAACACACATGACCACGATACAAAGACCTAAGCTTTGAGAAATAAAGCTGAGTGAAATAGAAAGCCAGCTCCACAACAGTCTCAGAATTTTGTCTTCCTGATCTATTAGGGATTTCCAAGACTTAAATCCCTGCTCTGGTGCAAGTAGGCAGTGGGTAGAATGTCATAAAGACCTAAGTTCAAATTTGACTTCAGACACCAGCTGTATGACCTTGGGCATGTCACTTAACTTCTGCCTGCCTCAGTTTCCTCAATTGTAAAATGAATTAATAATAGCACCTACTTCCCAGGGTTGTTGTGAGCATCAACCAAATGTTAAACATTTAGCACAGTGCTGGCCTGTAGTAGATGCTTAATAAATGCTTGCTCTGGTACTCCCCACGCACTCACCCATCCCAGCCCCTTGAATTTAAAAACAAATATGTTTTATTTATGCCTTTTCATTTTATGTCTAAATTATCCCTTTCATCCTGTTTGAAATGGAAGAAAGAAAATGAATTAAACAGAAAAAGGAAAACCCAAACCTAAACCCCTCAAATCTCACAACAACAACATCCCCAAAATCCTGCTTCAGAGACAGTGTCTAACAATGGATATAATACATTCAGCACTGCAAGGCTCTTTATCTCTCTGCCAAGATGAGGGAGATTTGCTTCTGACATGTAGGGTCAAGACTGGTTTTTACAATTACTCAGGATTCAGCTAATTTTTAGTGTTCTTCCATTTGCATTAATGTAGTTGTGTGCCTGTTATTTTTTAGGATTCTTATTTTATACTTCATCAGTTCCTACAGAAACCCAGTTCCTGGGTTTCTCTGAATTCTTCTTCTTCAGCATTTCTTATTGCACAGTAATATTCCACTATATCCATTCACCACAGTTCTTTCAGTCATTCCATAATCCACAAGCACTCATGTGTTTCTAGTTCTTTGCGCTCTGGAAACCTTACTGTTATAACTACTTTGATATATAGTACAACTTGTTTTTGATCCTAAGATTTTGAAGTTTTATACATCCAGTGGTACCAACTCAAACTGGCCTTTCATTTTGTATGTTCTCTTAATTTTGAGCTAGGGATGTATTGGTGTTAACTGTAAAAGGAGCTGATTTAAATTTGGAAATTGCAGTGTGACCATTCACACTGTGGAAATAGGCAAATGCTACAAGTGGCGGCTTAATTTATGGTTTTGTTGATTGCCTAGATTTAAGAAAGTATTGGAGAAAATATTAATAATGCATATTAAACTGAAAAGTATATCCTGCATCCTTTTTTTTTTTTTTGGAGAGCTTGTTATTAAACAAATACCAGAACACCCTTGTTCAGATCCCACATCTATCCCAACCCCTCACTCCCTACCCTATCGAGGAGTACATTCCACTCTGCCTCCACTCAGGGTTAGCCTACTCACTGTCTTAGCAGCCTTGCCTTGGGATGCAACAAGGTTCAAAAATGCAACTTCCAGGCACAACATGAAAGACATGTGGCCAAACACTGATCCACATCCAAAGAACCTGAAAGTTTTACTGGATTTCAAGTTCAATATGAGTCAGTGGTTTGGTGGCGCTTTATGGGGCAAAGTTTACATAAGACCTGCTGAGGAACTCAGCAGCAGTAATACCTGACTTTTACAGAGCACCTAAAGAATTGCAAAGTGATTCACATGAACCATCTCACTGAAGCCATCCAGCAACCCTGGAAGGTAGGTACCACAGCCCGGGTGCGCTGCAATCAGTTTGTACAGTTATAATTTCAGTATGAGCATAGGAAAATGGAAAGGGTGAACACCACAAATCAGGGCTTTGATTTATTATTTATTGTTGTTTATCTAGACTTAAGAATGTCATGGAGAAAATGTTAGTGGATTAAATTTAAAAGCACTTCATGCTTTTTGACCCACACCCCGAGTGCTGATTATTAAACATTTACTAGCATTTAGAGTACCTTGTACTATAGGCACCATTATCATTATTTGCAGATGAAAAAAACTAAGGCTCATTGAGATTAAGTGATAATCTAGTAAGATAAGACACCAACAAAGATAGCTATACTTCATAAACTTTCAATGTAAGTGAATTACACAATTTTTAAAAGTTTTATGTAAGGGCTGAGGGGGTAGGTTATTACTTATGGGGGTTTGTGCAACCTAGGGCTATTTAACCTAGAGAAGTGTTTGGGGGGAAGGGGACAGGATAGCTATCTTTAGATATTTGAAGAGTTCTCTTATTTAAAAAAGAGATTAGAATAATTTTGCATCTTCTATGGATAGAAAAGAAGGACATTTTTGTTCTTCATAAAAGAAAACTTCCCTAAAAAGAGATGTCCAAAAAGTTGAAAGGACTGCTTACGCAGGTAGTATGTTCCCCATCTCCCTAGGTTTTAAGTGACTGTTAAATGGCCAATCAAGGCTCCTATAGAGGGTTTTCCTGTTTCAGATATGAGTTGTGCTACTTGAACTCTGAGGTCTCTTTCAATTCCGAGGTTCTATGTGGTAGAGTTGAAGGAACAATGGACTTGATATGAGAAGAGCTGGGTTTGAGTTCTAGATCTGCCATGTATGACCTTGAACAACTAACCTTTCAACCTCAGTTTCCTCATCTGTAAAACAAAGATGATATTAAAATGATATTAAAATAATACTAAAATGAGGATAATACTTTACAAGGTGGTTGCAAGGAATGGAGGAGATGATTTTTATAAAATTCATTTTAACCTTGGATTGCTAAGTAAATGTAAGCTATCTTTTATATTTTTTTGTTGAGCATTTTCAATTTTTTCTTTTATTATAATATTAATCATCAACAAGCATGACTATGTCTGTATAGAAAGAACAAAAAAGAGGTTTGTATATGAAGCAGTAAACTGACCAGGTAGAGTTTGTTTTTTTTTAATATTTATTTCATCCCTAATTAAATGTAAAAACAAGTTGTAACATTTGTTTTTAAAATTTTTTGAGTTCCAAATTCTCTTCTTCCCTCCATTTGCCTCCTCCCCTCCCCCATTGAGAAGGCAAGCAATTTGATATAGGTTATAATGTAAACTATTATTGCTATTCTCTCTAAAGATGCCCTCTCAAGGGGTTTGCAGGGTCTAAACTTATTCTATAATGGGGGACTTATGAATGGTTCAAGATTCCTTTGAGGCAGCCAGGTAGAGAGAATCCTGGACTTAATGTCAGGAACACCTGAGTTCAAATCCTGCTTCAAAAACATACTAGTGTGGTCCTGGACAAGCCACAATTTCTCTGTGCCTCATTTTCCTCATTTGTAAAATATAAAATGAGGACATTGGATATAATGGTCTTTAAGTTGTTTCCAGCTTAATCTATAATACTTGAATAAGTCACTTAACCTCTCTCAACCTCAGTTTCCTCATCTGCAAAATGAGGAAAATGATAGTACTTACCTGATGGGTGTGGTAAGGATCAAATGAAGCATATGTAAAGTGTTTCACAAACCTTAAAGCACTTTATACAGCTGTTATTATTCCTATTAATACTTTCCTCTCCTAGGGCAGCTGACAAAATAGACAATTCAAGCCTGAGGAACAGACTCAGATAGACTATGTTTTTTTCCAAGTAAATATACAAGTAAAGAAGAAAAATAACCCAGGACTAAATGGGTATGGGAGCTGGCCAAATACACAAATCAAGTCTGAGGAACAGACAGAAATAAACCATGGTTTTTCAAGGTAAATATACAAATAAAGAAGAATAATAATGCTGGGCTAAACGGATATGTTCAGCTTTTATTACTCTCACAAACACCCAATCAATTAGAGTGAATACTAATTTTGCCAGTTGAGTAGTGAGGTATTTTTATATCATTTATTGTATTCCCTACCAAGGAAAGAAGTCAAACTAGTAAAATTTTATGGGTTATTATTTATTTTTTGTTGGTCATTATATCACAGAGAACATAGAGAAAAAAGCAAAGACTATGATTAAATAACCATAAAACAGGACTTTGAAGTTGCTTGGTGGCTCAATGGATAGAGCACTAGGGCCTGGAGTCAGGAAGACCTGAATTCAAATCCAGCCTCAGACACTTACTAGCTGTGTGACCTTGGGCAAGTCACAACCTCTGATTGCCTTAATCCACTGGAGAAGTTTCAAATGGCACTCCAGTATTTTTGCCAAGAAAAGCTCATGGACAATATTGGCATCCACAGGGTCATGAACAGTCAGTCAGACACAACTCAACAACAAAGCAGGTCTTAGGGAAAATGTTTCTGGATATTGGGATCACCTAACCTCGACAAAAAGAGAGAGAAACCTAATAAGTGTTCAAACCTCTGAAGGGTCATTTCTTAGATGATATTCACTGAGATCCCCAAACTGAAACTATTCATGCCTAGAAAGCGAAATGATGAAATGAAGACCATGCACAAAATGCATGACTGATTTTCTTGCCACTATTATTTCCCCCATTTTACAGATGGGGAAACTGAAACTGAGAAAGGTTATGAGGGGGTTAAGTCAATAATGATGATGATGATGATGATGATGATGATGATGATGATGATGATGATGCCACACTTTACTTTTTACAGACTGGTTTATTCACAATAGACCTGTGAGATCGTTTATATGACCACTCTGAGTTCCTTTTATCTGTGTGATTTTATGAATAATTTGCCTTCTCAATTAGTCCAACTTCCCTTCAAATAACTTAGAGGTCTTTACTAGAAAAATTAATACATAAATTGTAATAGTTGTACCAATTACAATCTGCTGATTGCTGATTTGTTCTTTGTGATGACTTGATTTAAAGGATCTGAGTTTGACAAGATTTAAATAACGTCCATTGGGCTGTTTTTTATGTCAAAGGAGAGGCTAAAATAGGCTCCAGCTCAGTGTCTTCCGCTGTAGCTTTCTGATGGCCTTAAAGTGCCTTTAATGTGGTTTCCTGGTCACGCAAGGACTTTCCTCCTCCATCTTCCTTGCTTCCCTTCACCACATCCTCATAGAGTCCAAGTTCTTTAGGTTTGGCTTATGTCCAGAAAAGACACTGTCTGCATCTTCCCAGTTAAGAGCTATATTTTTTCTACAATGAGGCCAATTAAACTTCTTTTTGTTAACAATTAAAAAACAAAACAAAAGTGAAGGTTAATGGAAATTGTGATATTGTGAGAGTTGAAAATATTTTTTTCTTTTTGTCTTATTTACCTCCCACACATTGAATCAGCACAATCAATTTCATCAGTGAAGCCCCGTAATTTACAAGCCTACAAAGTGAAAAATCAATATCTCATAGAATAGAAAATGATTCCTCTGCCTCTTGTGTACAGCACCAGAATAATGGGTCATATCCATTCATTGATCCTGTTCTCACAAGCATTTAATGATGTTTCATGCTGATTTATTTTTAATGGGAAAAATTGAAACAATAAATTCAGTTCAGTCGGTTTTCAGTCATGTCTGATTCTTTGCAACTCCATTTGAGGTTTTCTTGGTGCCATGTTGTTCAAATCATCTAATAAAAGAGAGAAACACAAGAATTGGAAGCAGAAGAGTAATCCTGAAACATGTGAAGTGTTTGGAAGAGACATCTTTTCTATATATCAGCATTTCTCTGACTCTAATCTTAATGATGCATCATAGGATCTTAAAGCAAGGTACAATGTTAAGACACCATGGGTCTAATACTTGACAATAACAATGTGAAAGTGAGTATGTAGACTCTTTTACAAATATAGAGTCACTGGAAATTCAGGTTCAAGGTAGGACTCATGGCAGTTAAAGGATCTGTCACTGTGTCTTTTATACTGACTGTGTGTCCTTAAATGCTCTCCCTCCTCACCTGTAACTCTTACTTTCCTTGCAAAGATGACCTTCTGCAAGAAGCCTTTCCCAGTCACCCCCACCTGCTAGCATGTTCCTTTCAGAGACTACTTTCCATCTGGGCTTTGTGTGTACCTAGATATTTACGTGCTTTATCCCCCAATTAGAATTTTAGAGGGTAAGGATTGGTTTTTCCTTTCTCAGGGTTGTTGTGAGGATCAAATGAGATATATTTGAAAAGTGGCACATAGTAGGCACTATGTAAATGCTATTATTATGGTTGTTATTGTTAGTAGTAGTAATAAGTAGTCGTAGTAATAGTAGTAGTTGTAATAAGTAGTAGTAGTAGTAGTAGTAGTAGTAGTAGTAGTAGTAGTAGTAGTAGTAGTAGCAGTAATAGTAGTAGTAGTAGTAGTATTCCTTGGAGTTACCATTGGTGAGAGCACAAATAAGTACTTGCTGATTGCCTGGAAAGGAACTAGAATTGTTCCCTCTATCATCCCTTCTAGACCATGTCGTCTTCCCTCTAGTGCCCCTCTGCTACCATATAGGGGAGAGGAAGTGAGAGAAGGAAAAGAAAAGGGTCTGTCTTCCAGAAGCATGTGCTTCTCCTGACCTGTCCACCTATCCCTTCCCCAAGTATTTCCACTTCCACGTCTCTACCTGCAGCTCCTGGGTCAGCCCCTTCGTTCCTGCTTCTGCAGCAGCTTGATAGAAGAGCACTGGGTCTGGGTAGAAAGATGTTACATTGAAGGTGTTTCCATATTTCTGGTGTCTATTCCACTTTCTCTTTTCTTCCTGGCTCCTTCTGTTGCAGTACATCACTTCACTTCTGTCTATTAGTCAGAACTTTGGATGTTCGACCTTTTTCAGTCCTTTATCCTTTGCATCTCATTGGTTCTTGCTTAAGTAGCTTTTGATGAGTTGTTGGCTCTTCCTCTTTTTGTTTTTGCTCGTTCTTGCTTACTTGGGAGGATCTTCATTTATTATTTACCTAGTTTCAGATCCCTGCATTCACCCTGACTACCCATTTCTAGTCTCCATTCCATGCCCAGGCTAATCTTACTTGGATCTCCTCATAGGATCACAGAGTCTCAGCTGGAAGGGTCCTCTCACACCTGAACAGGAATCCCATCTACTCATGGGCAATTATTTGGTCTCAGCTTGATGACAGCTTACCCAGCATCATACAGTACTGGCCACTTAATTTATCTGTCTCAGTTTTCTCATCTGTAAAATGGGGATAATAATAACATTTACCTCTCAGGATTATGTGAGGATAAAATGGCATAATATTTGTAAAAATGTTTTACAAACCTTAAAGTGTTATATAAAGGCTGGTTATTATTATCATTATAATTTCTTATTATTATTGCCTGCAATTTTCCTGCATTTTTCCTGGTTCTGTCTTCTGAGTAAGCAGAGGGTCTATTTTTTTCCTTTCATTTCATGGCCTTTCAGATCCTTTAATGTAGCTATCCTATCTCCTTTAAGTCTTGTCTTCTCTAGGCTAAACATTCCTAGTTCCTTCAAGTAGATTAGGAGATGATGTCTAAGCCCCTTACTATCTTAATTGTCCTCCAGTTTAATCAACTCCTTCAATGTGGTGCTGGCATAGAAACAAAATTCCAGATAGATTTTGACCACGACAGGATACTATCTTGCATTCCCAGTGTGGTACCAGATCTCCTAGTTCTAATTTCTCCTCCATTTTTCACAACTGCTCACGTTGACTGGAAGGACGGGATGGGGATGTGGACAGAATATTCTGGAGTGATTTGCATCTGTCCAGACAGGGGAGGGTAGAATCAGCTCAATTAAAAGAATTGATCTGACAATCTTTCAAACGTCATCATTTTTTTCCTGTTTAAACATAAGCACAAAGACTAAGAAATGGAACTTCCCATGAATTGTTTAATATCAGAATGAATCAAGTTAGCAAACAGTGAATCCTACACTTTATAGCCCTCACTATAAAATTTCATTTCTCCAACTTCATCAGCTTATCTTTTTGTGACAGAGAGATACTCTGTGGGGCTACATTAAAACTGGGTATAATAGAAGGGAAGGGAAACCCTGCAGGATCAAATGCGAAATGCTCTGTTTGGCTTTCAGAGCCCTTCATAAGCTAACCCCCTCCTATCTTTTCAGTCTTCTTTATTCCTCAACACCTACTCCTTAATCCAAGACATTGGCCTCTGGGCTGTTCCAAACAAGACATTCTCTCTTGACTCAGCATTTTCTTGGGCTGTCCTCCATGCCTGGAATGCTCTCCCTCTTCCACTCTGGCCACTAGGATGTCCCTGGCTTGCTTTAAATTCCAACTAAAACCCTATCTTGTACAGAAGTCTTCTCCAACTCCTCTTAATTCCCATGCCTTCCCTCTGTTAATTATCTCTGATTTATCCTGTACATAGTTTGCTCTGTATGTAGCTGTTAGCATGCTTTCTTCCCTCAGGAGATTACAAGGTCATTGAAGGCAGGGGCTGTCTTTTGGCTGTTTTTGTATCCTTAGCCCTTAGCACAGTGGTTGGCACAGAGTGGGATATTAGTAAATGTTTATTGATTGATTGAATAATGGAATATTATTGCTTTTTGAGAGTCCTTTGACATCTGAGTAGACATTCTCATTTTTAAGGGGAAAAAGTCTAAGAAGACATGAACTCTTAATCTTTATCTGTCCTGAAACTGCCCTGATATTCTAGAACCAGAGGGCAAAATAAATATTGAAAGAATCCACCTATCCCCTCCTGAAAGAGATCCAAAAAGAGAAACTCCTAGGAACATTGTGGCCAAATTTCAGAGTTCCCAGGTCAAGGAGAAAATATTGCAAGCAGCTAGAAAGAAACAATTCAAGTATTGTGGAAATACAATCAGGATAACACAAGATCTAGCAGCTTCCACATTAAGGGATCGAAGGGCATGGAATATGATATTCCAGAAGTCAAAGGAACTAGGACTAAAACCAAGAATCACCTACCCAGCAAAACTGAGTATAATACTTCAGGAGAAAAAATGGTCTTTCAATGAAATAGAGGACTTTCAAGCATTCTCGATGACAAGACCAGAGCTGACTTTCAAACACAAGAATGAAGAGAAGCATGAAAAGGTAAACAGCAATCATAAGGGACTTACTAAAGTTGAACTGTTTACATTCCTACATGGAAAAACAATATTTGTAACTCTTGAAACTTTTCAGTATCTGGGTAGTTGGTGGGATTACACACACACACACACACACACACACACACACACAGCACAGAGTGAATTGAATAGGATGGGATTATATCTCAAAAAAATGAAATTAAGTGGTGAGAGAGAAATATATTGGGAGGAGAAAGGGAGAAATGGAATGGGGCAAATTATCTCTCATAAAAGAGGCAAGCAAAAGACTTATTACTGGAGGGAAAAAGAGGGGAGGTGAGAGAAAAACATGAAGCTTGCTCTCATCACATTCCACTAAAGGAAGGAATAAAATGCACACTCATTTTGGTATGAAAACCTATCTTACAATACAGGAAAGTGGGAGAGAAGGGGATAAGCAGGGTGGGGGGGGGAGGATGGAAGGGAGGGCAGTGGGAGGAGGGAGCAATTTGAAGTCAACACTTTTGGGGAGGGACAGGATCCAAAGAGAGAACAGAAGCAATGGGGGGCAGGATAGGATGGAGGGAAATATAGTTAGTCTTATACAACACGACTAGTATGGAAGTCATTTGCAAAACTACACAGATATGGCCTATATTGAATTGCTTGCTTCCCAAAGGGAATGGGTGGGGAGGGAGGGATGAAGAGAAACTGGAAGTCAAAGTTTTAGGAACAAGTGTCGAGTATTGTTCTTACTACTAGGAAATAAGAAATACAGGTAATGGGGTATAGAAAGTTATCTGGCCCTACAGTTCAAAAGAGAAGATGGGAACAAGGGAAGGGAGGGTTGTTAGAAGAGAGGTCAGATTGATGATAGGGGCAATTAGAATGCTCGGCATTTTGGGTGGGGGGAGGGGAGAAATGGGGAGAAAATTTGGAACCCAAAATTTTGTGAAAATGAATGTTAAAAGTTAAATAAATAAATTTAAAAAAAAAAGAGAAGAAATCTTTATGTGTCCTGGATTCCTTTGACTGTCTGGTGAAGCCCGTGGACCCCTCCTCAGAATGTTTTTAAATGTATAAAATAAAATATGTAAGGTTATAAAGGAAGCCACTTATATAGTGGTTTTAAATATTAAAAAAATATTAAAAAGCAAGTTCATATATCTTAGGTTAAGAACCCTGTTGTACAGTAATAGAAGGGAAGTTCGAGGTTATATTTTTTGATTCTCTTAAAATATGGCCATTCTAAGGTTTTTTTTTTTTTTGTGCATTAGTATTTAGTGAGTCAGGCCTAATTTTAAGTTCCTTGTAGCAACCAGAGAAGGCAGTAGGGTTGGTTCATTTTTGGTTTCGTTACCTGGTTTGTTGTACCTTTTGGAATCATAGACTTAGACTCTCAGAGTTGCCATTCATGATAACATGTGTCTGAAGTTTGGATTATCTCCTTGGTTATGAGTTTGGATAGATGCAGTAAAGTTGTAGCCTTACTTCTCCAGTACCTAGGACAGTGCCTGGCACATAGTAGGCACTTAATGTTTCATGATTGACTCAATTCAGTTTCTCTAAAAACTCTTTAATTAGCCTCACTGGGCTATATTAAACTGTTTTATTCTCTCCATCTTTGTGATGGTGTCCTACAAACATGTATCTTGTTAAGTTTTTATATAAACTGCAACATTCAAAAGAGAATAATTATTCTTAAAATACTATATGCAAGGCAGGCATGGGGATATAGATTTCATAAAATGCTTTCCTTTCGTAATTAGTCGTAAATTCACAGTGAATTTAAAGAAATGAATATACAGCTTCTTCCTGTTAATCCAATTTCTGCCTAATTCAACACTTGTTTAATTTCATCATATCCTGAGATTCAAAACCGTAGTATCAAAAATAACACAATTTTCAGGCCTAATGGTGATCAATTTTGATTGATTTAGGCAGGTGTTAGATAATTCAGTTGCTGACTACAGCAAATTGTCACTTCATTCATTTAAAAGGGGGCCCCAAGTTTTTAGACTTAGAGACAAAACAAAATAAAAGAATTTCACTGGGGAATTTCACTGGGAAATTTCATTAATTTGCTATCCTCCCATGATTAAACTCCTTCTCCCCCCTCTCCTTTCCCACCTCCCAATAGTGGCTATTCTTTATAAAGTTCCAGTGGGGTCAGATACCATACAGCCTATGAAACTGTCTAGCCACCATCTAAGTAGCTAAGTAGCACAATTGAAGTAATCAAAGCATCCAGTGCAGTTTAAAAAAATGAGAACAAGGCAGAGTACCTTTTGGAAAGAGAAAAAATCCAACGGGTGTGTTTCCTTTTTATGTGTGAACTTTAAAGCAGTTATTCAACGACAGTGCCTACACAGAGCTTCTATGAAATCAGTTTTCTACTTTTGAACCCTCCAAGAATATTTTTTGTACTTCCTCCCCACCCCAAGATGCTCTCTTTTTCCTTGTGCCTGTGAAGCAGCATGCCTTTGAGGGTTACATTATTAAGAAATAGATTTAAGGATACAGAAGAAGATGTTTTTAAACTCAGTTTCCTAGGTTTCCTTCTTTCCATCAGGATTCTGTGACATTTGGTCTCCTGTGCTGGGAAGGAAGGGTTTGATTTGATTTTGCCTCAGTTTCCTCATTTATAAAATGAGGGGGTTTGATGAGAGGTATCAAAAATACATATTCTATTTAAAAGACAAATGAGGATGAATTTAAGATTCATTAATACAGAAGCCATTTTAATAATAATGGAAGAAATTTAGAGACAGCTAGGTGGCAGAGTTAGTAGAGTGCTGGACCTATAGTCTGGAAGACCTGAGCTCAGATCTAGCCTCTGACACTTTGTGACCCTGGGCAAGTCACTTAACTGCTGTCTACCTCAGTTTCCTCAACTATAATATGAGAATGATAGCCTGCCTCCCATGGTTGTTGTAAGTATTAAAGAAATAGTATTTGTAAAGTGCTTATCACAATCTCTGGTACACAACAGGTACTTAAGAAGTCCTTGTTCCCTTCCCTTCTTGTACTTCCCCCCTCTTTCCTTAAGAGGAAGAGTGACTAAGTAGATAGAACCAGTCAGTTGGCAAGCATTTATTAATTGCTTATTATGTTCCAGGCCCTGTATGTACCATCGTTTCAAGCTATCATGCTATATCTCTGCCCTTTCATAACTCCTTGAAAAAGTTACTTACATTCTCTCTCTTCTCACTTTTGAGCTACTTTAATATAGCTTCAGATCTCATTATTTAAATGAAGCTATTCTTTTTAAGGTCAAGAATAAGTTCTTAACTGTTGAATCAGAATCTTCTAAGTCCTCATCTTTTTTATATTTTAAAATTTTATTATTTATTTTAAATTTAAAAAAAATTGAGTTCCAAATTCTCTCCCTCCCTCTTATGCCTCCCCCACCCATAACAATATGATATTAATTATATATGTAAACTCATAGGGAACATATTTCTCTATTAGCCATATCACACCCCAAAAGAGCAAGAAAAATAAAATGAGAAAACTATATTTCAGTTTGCAGAATTCATTACTTCTTTCTTCAAAGGGGGGTAGCACTTTTCATCATGAATTCTTTGGAATTTTCTTGGATCATTATATTGATCAGAGTAGCTAAATCTTTCATGGTTTATTATTATTTTAATATTGTTGTTATTGTATACAACAATCTCCTGGTCCTACTCACTTTACTCTGCATCAGTTCATATAGGTCTTCCCATGTTTTTAATGAAACCACCCCCCTTGTCATTTCTTATAGCACAATGGTATTCTATCACAATCATATGCTATAACTTGTTGAGCCATTCCCCAATTGATGGGCATCCCTTCTATTTCCAGTTCTTTGCCACCACAATAAAGGGTAGCTGAAAATATTTTTGTACACATAGGTCTTTTTCCTTCTTATAAAATGTCTTTGTGGTACAGACCTAGTAGTGGTGACATTTCTGGGTCAAAGGGTATGCACAGTTTTATAGTCTTTTAGGCATAGTTGCAATTTTTTCTCTAGAGTAGTTGGACTGGACTGGTTCACAACTCCACCAACAGATTATTAGTGTACCAATTTTCCCTCATCCCATCTAGCATTTGTCATTTCTGATAGGTGTGAAGAGTTGTTTTAATTTGTATTTTTCTAATCAATAGTGATTTAGAGCATTTTTGATGACTAGAGAACTTGATATCTTCTTTTGAAAACTTCCTGTTCATATCCCTTGACAATCTATTGCTTGGGGAAATGGCTCTTATTTTTATAAATTTCACTCATTTTCCTATATATTTGAGAAAAGATGCCTTTAACAGAGAAACTTGCTGTTCATTTTTTTCATTATCTATACTACCTTTTATTAAAATGCAGTTTTCCTAATTATCTCTTTTAATTATGTTTATTTTTGCTTTTGCTTTGTGTGAGATCATGATTACTACCCCTGCTTTTTTTTCACTTCAGCTGAAGCGTAATAGATTCTGTTCCTCTCATTTTAACTCTATGTGTCATTCTATTTCAGGTATATCACTTATAATCACTATACTGTTGAATTTCTGTTTCTAATCCATTCTGCAATCTGCTTCTGTTTTATGGGTGAGCTCACCCCATTCACATTCACATTTATGATGACTGCATGTTTCCCTCCATCCTGTTTTCTTCTGTTTATCCTTCCCTCCTCCTCCTTCACTTCTCTCTCTCTATGTCTCTCTCTCTGTTTCTTTGTCTCTCTCTGTCTGTCTCTGTCTCTCTGTCTCTATCTCCTCTCTCTCCTCAAAAGTTTGTTTTGCTTCTGACCACTGTCTCCTTTATCTGCCCTTCCTTTTATCATTCTCCAGCCTTTACCCCTTCTCTTATCTCTTTCCCCTCCTCTTTCCTTACTGGGTAAGATAGATTTCTATACCCAACTGAATGTGTATTTATATTCTTCCTTCTTGAATCAATTCTGAGTGATATTTTAAGCATTGCCTGCTCCCTCCCATTTTCCCTCCTCTGTAAAAGTTCTTCCTTGAGTATCTTTTCTGTGAGATAGTTTTTCCCCATTCCACTTCTCTGTTCTCCCAGTGCATCCCTCTTTCTCACCCCTTCATTTTTTAAAAGAGATCATCTCAACGTAATTGACTCACACCTGTGTCCTCTTTCTGTGTATACTCCTAACAATGAGAAAGGTCTTAGGACTTACATGTATCATCTTCCCATACAGGAATGTAAACAATTTCACTTGTTTGAATCTCTTATGATTTCTCTTTCATGTTTACCCTTTTTACGCTTTTCTTGAGTCTTCTGTTTGGATGCCAAATCTTTTGTTTAGTTCTGGTCTTTTCCTCACAAATGCTTGAAAGTCCTCTATTTCATTAAATATCCATTTTCCACCTGAAGAATTATACTCAGTTTTGCTGCATAAGTTATCTCTCCTCAATCTGTTGTCCAGATAAGTTGATTTTTTCTGATATTTCACATCTTCTTCCATTTTCTAGTTTTTTGACTTTGATTGTTTCTTGATGTCTCAAGGAGTCATTAGCTTTCATATGTCCAATTCTGCTTTTTAAGGAATTATTTTATTCATTGAGCTTTGTGCCTCTTTTTCTATTGGGTCAATTCTGTATTCCAAACTCTTTTTTTCACTGAATTTTTATGCCTTTTTTTGTTTTTACCAAGCTGTTAATTCTCCTTTCACAATTTTCTTGCATTACTCTCATTTCTTTTCCCAATTTTTTCTTTACCAACCTTTGCTCTTCCAGTAATTCTTGCAGTGCTTCAGTCCAATTAGCATTTTCTGAGGCTTTGATTTTAGCTGTTTTCACATTGTTGTCTTCTTCTGAGTTTCTGTCTTGGTCTTCCCTGCCACCATGGTAGCTTTTTATGGTCAAGTTATTTTTTTTTTGTTGTTGTTATTTGCTCATTTTTTGATTGACTTTGAACTTTATGTTAATGTTGGCCTCTGCTCACCTGGGGGTGAGGAGGCCCATTTTTTAGGATTTAGACATTTTGTTGCTGTTGTTTTTAGAGCTAGTTCTGGGAGGGGTCTGCTAGTTCTTGGTGCTTCCAAGGTGGTATGATCTAGGGACAACTCAAGTCTTTACCTAGGAAAGTCTCTGCTCCCTAGTGCTCTTCTTGGTTCTGGAACTGTGACGAGGTCCCCTGTTCTCTTGTAGTCACAAGCTCTAGTGATCCTCTCTGCCTTGGAACTGTGACCAGGGCCTCTTCTCCCTTGTGACTGACCATAAGTGCTCCTCTTTACCCTGGAACTGCCCCTCATAACTGTGTATGGGCAATGAAATTACCAATTAGCACTAGCTGTACCCAGTGAGGCAAAGGGTCCCCTGTAACTCTTTCTGACCTATTGCCCAGTGCCCTTACTGTCTCTTGGCTGGAAACTCCTAAAACTGCCACTCTTACTGTAGCCACTATTGCTACTGCCACATGTATGGGTTACAGATAGGCCTCTACCCTGTGTCACAGACTATTCCTGTCAACCTCTTAAGTTTTCTTAGGCTGGAAAAATGTATCATTCCAATTTCTTTTGCTGAATGTATATTATTCCCCTTGACTGTGGATGTATCTCAAAGTTGTCATGGGCCCTTCTTCTCTTCTCTCTCTCTAAGATGCCTTGGTGATCTCATCAGTTTCCATATGCCCATCTATCATATCTATGCTGTTCATAACTAGATTTAAGTGTCTACCCATCATTTCTCTTTTGAACTCTAGTCCCACCTCAACAACTGAATGACCCATAGACATCTTTAACTTGGCATGTCCTAAATAGAACCCTCATCTTTGCCTTCAGCTGCTTCCAAATGTTCCTATTTCTGTTTAGGGAACTACCATTCTTTTTGTTACCAATGGTCCAGCTTTGGAATCCTTAGATTAGCTTGCAGTATCCAATCACTTACTGCCTTCCTTGTTCTACTCCCATGTCACTCATATTCATCTCTTCCTTTCTACTTATATAACTACCATATTAGTGTCCTTATCACCCTTCCCTATTGCCATAGACTCCTAATTGGTCCCCCAACCCCCTTTCTCTCCTATTCCTAATCCATTTTTGCACAGCTGCTAAGTAGATATTCCTAAAGTATAGATCTGATAGGATCACTTTCTTGCTCATGAAACTCCAGTGTCTCCCAATTGCTGCTATTGTAAAATACAAATTCCTATGCTTGACGTTTATAGCCTTATACAATTTGGTGCCATCCTACTTTTTTAGGTTCGCTGTATATTATTCTCTTTCATATGCTCTACATTTTAGCCAAACAATCTACTTTCTGTTCCCTATAGACAACTTTTCACCACTCAACTCCATACCTTTGTGTCATCTGTGCCCTGTTCCTGGAACATATGCCCTCTACATCACCACCTCTTAGAATCCCTAGCTTTCTTCAGGGCTCAGGCCAAGGGCCATTTCTTATATGAAATTTGTCCTGATCCTCTCAGTTGCTAACTGCCAAGCCTAGAGGCCTGTATTGGGCTACCCGAGTCTTTCTTACCTCACCTCCCGAGGTCTTCGGCTGGCCACGCCGGATGCACATATGAGAGAAAGGACGTTCCAGAGTCAAACAGGGGTTGAGCTTTATTACAGGGTTTCGGTTACAAGTGCAGGGGCTCTTCTTTCTTAGGACGAAGAGGGGGAGATTTCCTAAGAAGGCTAAGCTTAAGGGAATGGAAGTAGAAGTACAAGCGGGGAGAGAGGGGGAGGGGAGAGAGGAAAGAAAAGAAGCGGAGCCCTACTTTTCTCTTTGGCTCCACACGTGCTAAGAGAGAGCTTTCTGGCTTCCTCAATCCTACTTAATCTTCAGCCACACAGTTTGCATCTCAATACCGTGCTGTTAGGTAACTAGGTGTGCTCCAATCCGGGACGACCTCGAGGGCAGGGAGACTCCACCCATCAGGTATCTCCGGGGGAGAGGCGGAAATACCCGAGCTAGCCGAGCTAGCTCGGTCTGACCTTCTCGAACCCCCGCTGTTCATGGAGGGCCTCGTAAGACTCTAAGATTTAGAAGTCCCACTTTTACCTGCCCGAGACTGTCCACACGGAATTGAGCTTCCAGTCCCAACAGCTAACACCATATCTTCCAGTAATTATTTAATGTTTATCTGTTTATATATCTGTTTCCCCTCCCCCAAAATAAATGGAAGTACCTTAAAGGGAGAGACTATTTAATTTATTTGTCTTTGTATGCTTAAAGCCTAGAATAGGGTAGGCACTTAATAAATGCTTGTTGAATAAATGAATAGGATTTATAAATGGAAGGAACCTTCAACAGTGGTTGGTTTAATGCTCCTTGACTTGTAGGTGTGAATTAGATAAATTCTTTCATAGTCATTTCTATAGAATTCTGGTTTCTTACAGGATATGCCAAGAAAGTACAGATAAGAACCTAAATTTACATGCCTTGTTACTGGTCCACCCCTTGGGAAGATGTTGGAGATTAGCTGTTTATATAAAATGTAATTATAATTACGATTACAGTATTACAAATGCATCTTTGGCCATGTAATGTTGCTTAAGGTGTTTTTTTTTTTTAAAGGAAATGCAACTAAATTAGATATTTGTTTCACTAAAAGTCTAATGTACTGAATTTTAAGCAGGAATCAATGTATTCTCAACAGAAGGATACAGGTCATCTGCTAATGTTTACAGCCTGTTAGGCTAATTGAATTCGATCACTGTTGGGCAGTCATCATCATTATGTTAGGGTTGTCTTTTTTTTTCCTTAATGAAGCTATGCCAAGGCCATGGATTATTTTTTCCAATTTTCTTGTCTCCTGGTGGTTTTTAATTTACTCTGACACCCTATTACAATCTATAATGTCTACAAACTGCTGAAAAACTGATGCAAGATATTTTGAAGGACTAAAAATTGACTAGATCTGCTGATAAATGATGTTTCAAGAAACTGACCATATATGTAAAAAAAAAAAGAAGCTTGGGGGCAATTAACAGCAACATCATTCAGCTTACATTTTGATTTATAATTTTTTAAAGAAAAGAATGGTAACTTAAAAAATGGTACCTTAGACTATGTTGGTATTTGGGTACTCCTACTATAGACACCTAGTTACCCTTAATATCCACTGGACAAATGGATTTACTTAGAGGTACCAATGCACCCTTTCATGAGGTATCTGGCAGTCACCTTTCTCTGTTTCCCATTTTTCTGAATTTATAGCCTTGATGGGGGATAAAGACCAAGGTGTCAAACTAAAAAAGATACTTGTTTGTTATGCCACCACCAGAGGCATGTCACTTTATGTCCCTCTGGCCTCAGTTTCTTCATATGTAAAATGGAGATATTGGTAAGTGCTCACCTTAATTGGGTACTTAATGAAAGTGCTTACCTTGTTGTGAAGACCAAATTAAATGGTACATATAAAATGCTTTGCAATCCTTGAAGCAATAGATAAATGTCAATTATTCTTATGATTAATACTTATAATAACACTAGCAGTGAAGGCTATCATTTTTATTGGTCTCTAAGGGTTACAATGGGCAGCTAGGTGGCACAATGAAAAGAATGCTCAGGCTTGGAGTCAGCAGGACCCATGTTCAAATCTGGCCTCAGACACTTCCTAGCTATATGACATTGAGCAAGTCATTTAACCTTGTTTGCCTCAGTTTTCTCTCTTGTAAAATTAGCTAGAGAAGGAAATGGCAAACCACTCCAGTATCTTTGTCAAGAAAACCCCAAATGGGGTCGTGAAGAGTCTGATGGAAAACAACTAACAAAAATAGCAAAAGAATTGCAAAGTGCTTTACAAATATGATATCATATTGTCTTCACTATAACCTTGGGTGACAGGTGCTATTTTTAATCTCATTTTGTATATCAGGAAATGAGACAGACAGAGGTTGTGATTAATTCAAGTTTACACTGGTGGTAAGCATCTGAGGCTGGATCAGAACTCAGTTCTTCCTGATTCCAGGTCAAGTGCTCTATTCTGTATGCCACTTAGCTATATAGTTTCTACACATAGTCAACTGCATAGCATCTACAGCATTTTTGTGTAGTATAATATTTATTTTAATATGTCATTTTAATGTTTATATATAATGTATATGTGTGTGTAGAAATGCTATGTGGTATATATCAACCTTTTGTCTAAGCACAAAGTTAGGGAGCATATCTTACATATATGCTCCAGAAAATGAATGGATATAAAGCACTTTGAAAACCTTAAGTTGGTATCTAAATGCCTGTCAATATTACTATTATTGCTAGCTTACACTTGCCAGGCCTCTAGGCTGCTGCTGACTTCATTCTCTGAGACTTCTACCGTATTCCTGATGAGCTCAAACAGTGTTTCTAGTGCAACACAGGCGTGCTTCTGGTCAATATTTAACAACTAGGCCCTGAAAAAAACTGTACGTACCACAGTTTTACATTTGATCTACATTACTAATACTTTCTTAAGTCTAGACAACCGACAAAACAATAAACTGAGCCCTGGTTTGTGATTGCTTATTTTTAAGATATAAATGCTCATACCAAAATTTTAATAATTGCCTCTCATAAGCCCATTAGAGCTGGCTCCAGCACATTCTTGATTCTATGAAGAAATGTTTTATTAATGTTTTAATTTCATTATACCATCAGTTGGATACAGTCCAGGCTTATGAAGGGAAGAATTTCTGATGAATAGCTTTTATTAACTCTTTCCCTATAAACATAGACTCTCCACACAACAGTCATGGAATCAGGACATATTATATCTTTTTGATAGGTGAAGGTGAAGGATAGTAGAATATTCATGTAATAGTTTTCTTTTTTTAATTTAAAAATTATATTTTTTCCATTTACATGTAAAAACAATTTTAAACATTCATTTAAAAAAATTTGATTTCCAAATTCTCTTCCTCCCTCCCTCCCTCCCTTCCTCTCCCCTTCTTGGCCATGTGGCACATTTCTAGTAATAATTTATATGTAGGAAGAAGCATAAGAATATCATCCAAGGAATGTATGATTAAAAATGTTTGGTCACATATAGAAGGATCAAGGATAGACTAGACAGATGTTCTGAGTGCTGTACTAGTATCCATGGAAAGTAACAAGGCAAAGCCAAGCCAGATCTGTAGGAAAGCCTTCAGCATGTTGGATAGGTTATCTAGAATCTATACATTGTGGAGATCATGAATCCATTAAAGTATTAGAGCCTTAAGGTTATATATCCAGGGGTTTTGGGACCTCTGAGTATATCTGACCAGAGGTTTTGCTAACATTTACTTTATAAAAATGATCTTTTAATGACTATTTTTATAGTCAGGAATTAATACTTTCTTTGCTGAAAGTGAAGAGTTCTCTCATCACTCATCTTAAACCAAGATTATGCATCTGGTTCTGTCAATTGTGAGTTGATGGAATCTATCTTTCTCGAAAATGGGATTTTTAAATTTTTATTTATTTATTTTCAGTGTTCCAGAATCACTACCATACAACCTAGATTTTTTCCCCCTCCCTCCATGCTACCTCCCCCTTCCTTCCCCAAGATGGCATACAATTTTATATAGGTTCTACACAGACATTCCTATTAAATACATTTTCACCATAGTCATGTTGTATAGAAGAATTAAAATGAATGGGAGAAATCATATAACAAACCAAAATGTAATACAAAAGAAAGTGATCTGCTACAATCTGCAGTTGAATTCTATAGTTCTTTCTCTGGATGTGGGAGGCATTTTGTCTTAAAAGACCACTGGGAATTTTTTAAGTCCTTGCATTGCAATGAAGTACTAAGTCTACCCGAAAAATCCTTGCACACTGTGTTTGTTGCTGTGTGCAGATTTCTCCTGGTGCTACTCCTTTTACTCAGCATCAGTTCATACAAGTCTTTCCAGGCCTCTCTGAAGTCTTCCTCCTCATCATTTCTTACAGCGCAATAGAATTCCATTACATTCATATACCATAATTTATTCAGCCATTCCCAATTGATGAGCATCCCCTTGATTTCCAGTTTTTGCCCACCACAGAGAGCTGCTATAAATATTTTTTGTACATATGGGACCCTTTCCCATTTTTATGATCTCTTGGGGATATAGTCCTAGAAGTGGTATTGCTGGGTTAAAGGGCATGCACATTTTGTAGCCCTAAGGGCATAGTTCCAAATTGCTCTCCAGAATGGTTGGATCAGCTCACAGCTCCACCAGCAATGAATTAGTGTTCCAACTCTCCCACATCTTCTCCAACATTTATCATCTTCCTGTTCTGTCATGTTAGCCAATCTGATAGGTGTGATGTGGTATCTCAGAGTTGTTTTGATTTGCATCTCTCTAATCAAAAGTGATTTAGAGAATTTTTTCATATGACTATAGATATCTTTAATTTCTTTCTCTGAAAACTGCCTCTTCATATCCTTTGACCATTTATCCACTGGGGAAGAAAATGTGATTTTTTTTTCTGGTGGTAGTTTCTCATTAAAGTGCTGCTAGATCCAGTTTTGCTTCACAAAAATAGCACAGGCCTTCAGATATTAAATTTTATATTTATTTCTGTTTAGGTATTATATATGTAGCTATATTTAGATATTAATTATCTTCCCTGAGTCAAAAGGATTACACTCAATGAGCTTCATGGATCCCTTCCCGTCCTAGGATTCAGAGATAATGGACAGTTAAACATGAGACAGTATATGATTTAGAACCAATAATTCTTCTAAACAATTCAGAAAAAGAATCCAGTAGTCATAAGCATGGATCACAGTGCCATAAAATGACTTCCCAAAGTGACCTCTGAACATAAGAGGTTGATCTTCATTTCATCAGATTGTTAAACTATTTTTTTGTCTTTCTTTTTTTATTTATGTTTTTTAAGAAAAAGGAGAAAAATATACAGAGTGGGGTTTGATTTCAGCACAGTGAATGAATCACGGTCCAATTCTGAAATTTCTGAACATATTCCTTGGCATGGACGTAGCTCATCTTTGGCTGCTCAGGAGGAGAGGGGGTGGTCTTTCTATCAGTTTCACAAAGTAATGGCAATAAGCCTTTCCCATGATGCCACAGAAACCTCTTGGTTTCCATAAACCCATGGTGATCCATGGTAATGGATACATTTCAGGGCCTAATTTTCTCTCCAGAGGTGGCTTCAGCTATGTACAAATTTGAACTCTATGCTGTAGTCTCTCACAGCTGTATCTCGGGTTTCTAAGAGAACCTTTGATTATTTTTGTCTCCTTCTTGTCACTGAATTCAATTTGGTCCAGGGTCTGGTCAATGGACATTCCTTTTATCAATTTTGCTAAGTACCACATCTCCATGTGAAGACTATCATGTTTTATAAGTGGTCAAAGCAATGACTCACTACTTGGGTTGGGGAGGTCATATGATTGTCTGTTACTGCAAGAATATCACTGATTTTCCAGAGATCTCTGAGTAGCTTGGGAGGGGACTTCACTGGAAACAGTAGAATGGTTTCCTAAAGCTGTTGCAGCAGCAACAAAATAATTTAAGGGTAAAATCTACAAGGGTGACTTCATAACTGTGGAAACTGAGGAGATGCTCCCCAGCCCCTTGCATGACTGCCACATGCCCTGATATAAGAAATATAACTTAAAGTTGATATGCGTAACCGGGAGTGCTGAAGGAGGTAGCACATAAATATTGGGAGAACTGATGAACCATGTAGCCAGGGCGAAAAGACCCTTATTTTAAGAATCATAAAACTCCTTAATGAAGGAGGTGGATGTGCTCAAGGATCTGGCCAGTCCTTGAGCACATACACTAAAATAGAATCTGGAACTTTGACCAAGTTCATTCTTTATTCAACGATTGTTTTCCCCTGAAGCTACATGTATAAGTGGACTGAGTGGGAGAGAGAGTTTTGGTCTTTTGCCTCAGAAGTGGGGTCACCTACTTCTGATTCTCTGAACCAGGACCCTACAGACTGCCCCCCTCCCCCTTGCAGCCTCCCTGGTTGTTTTAGGTGGTGAAACTCTGCCTGGTTGGTGATGTATTTCTTCTCTTTTTCTAATCTGTTTTAATGATTATCTATTAGATTATATGTATACACTTGCTAACTTTCGCTATTTGTAGTATTGTTGAATAAAACTTAATTGCCCATTAAACTTGTTTGAGTGCGTGCCATTGTATCTTAAGATCTGAACCTGAAGTGAAAGTACTACTCAGTCTGTAATCCCTTTTCGATTACAATAAGTAAGTAGTGATCTGGAAGCAGGACTCCTAGGCTGCACTCTCCTGTCCTACTTCCAATTCTTTGGGCAGCCCTTAAGCACTTATCAGAGTACCATTCTTTGCTCCCACCTATCAAAAAAAAATTAATGTCTCTCCTGATGCGTCCTCCATAGTTGCTGTGTGGAATAAGTTCATTAAATTGTTTATGCGAAATGAGTGACTAAAAAGTAGCCATCAGAAATCCTTCTCTGAGTGAACTTGGGCTATTTTGCAGTAAAGGGACATGAGAATCTGTGCTCGTGAAGCTTTTAAGGAATCCAATCACCTATCATGTTTCTTGTTTATTTCTTTTAAAAGTTTCCTTGATGTCCTTTTTTTTTGAAGCAATTGGAGTTAAGTGACTTGGCTAGGGTCACACAGCTAGTAAGTGTTTGAGACCAAATTTAAGCTCAGGTCTTCCTGACTCCAGGACTGGTGCTCTATCCATTTTGCCACCTACTTATCCTATACTTTGTTTCTATGTTACAGTTTCAGTTAATTCCCACTTGGTGGGGAGTCTGTTATAACAAAGTAAAAGAGTTTATCTGAAAGCACATGCAACATTTCACTTATGTAGTCCCTGCCTAACCAGTTCAGAGTGGTGATGTTTGACCATACTGAGCCCCAGACAGCTTCCCCCTAATCTCAGTCCTTGGGCTGAATTTCCTTTTGGCTCCAACAGAGGCCATCATCAGAGTTCCTTATAAACGTACTCTGATGAATTCCTGAGCTATTTTTCCTGAATTGGTAAAAATGCTTTGTCTCTTTTATGTAAAGTATTGAACACAATGCCCTCTGGATACTCAGCATAACAGATGTAGACAGGGTGTGGTGGGATACTAGCAAATGGCACTAAAGATGCTCATAGGTGGCCTTCTACCATTCCCCATGAAGTGTATAATCATTTTCTTTCTCCTTACTCTTACCTCTTCCATTCTTCCTTTCTCTCTCTCTCTCTCTCTCTCTCTCTCTCTCTCTCTCTCTCTCTCTCTCTCTCTCTCTCTCTCTCTCTCTCTCTCTCTCTTGTTGTTATTGTATATGTGTGTGTGTGTGTGTGTGTGTGTGTGTGTTTCATAAAATCTCAGAGTTGGAGAGGACCTGAAGGTCATTTCATCTAACCTATATGTAAGCATGAGTCCCTCCTATAAGATCTTGGAGTAGTCAAGTTATTAACTGAGCTCATTCATTCTCAAGGTAGCCCAATTTCACTTTTGAATAATTAACCATAGAAAGGTTTTTTTTCTTTTATTGAAAGGGAATCTTTTTTTTTTCCTGCAACTCCTACTTCTGCTTCCTGGTGCTAAGTAAACTTCTTATTTCTTCTTTCACATCATAGCCTTTCAATATATAAAGAGAGAAATCATGTCCTTTCTTAATCTTTTTTTTTCCTCTGAGTTAAACACCTCCCCATTTACTTCAAAAGATAACCCATAAGGTCATTTACAAGTGCTCTCACCATCCTGGTTACGTTCTTACTTGTCAATGCCTTTCTTAAAATGAACAAGTGAATAAGGTATTCAGCGGGACAATCCCTTCTATCATTCAGAACACTATAGTTCTGTTACTGTAGCTCAAGGTGACATTAGCTTTTGGGGGCTGTTGTGTCATTGTTTCTGGTTCCTTACACATGAACTGCTCTTCCTGTACTTGTAAGGATGGTTTTCCAATATCGCCTTTGGTTCTTAATGTTGTTCCACTGTTCCGGCACATGGAGCTATTTTGGGATCCTGTCATCTATGCCTTCATTAAGGCTATTGATAAAAATGTTAATTAGAATAGAGGCCGGAACATAGCCATGTGGCATTTCAGTTTAACAAGTAGTTACTGAATGTTTTCTATGCATTGGGCATTTATGCTATGTGCTGGAGATGGGGGGGAACGTCCTTGCCCCCAAAGAGTGTATATTCTATGGAGAAGGGGAAAATGTGAACACAAATAAACAAAGAAAAGATATATACAAAATAAATGAAGTGTAATTTTGGGGGTGAGGTAGGGTGCAGTCATCTGGAAGAATCAGGAAAGGCTTCTTGGAGGAGGGAGCATTTGGGAGCTAGGAAGTCCAAGGAAGGGTAGCGGAGGTACATATTCCAAGCATGTTTGACAGTCAGTGCTCTAGCAAGAAAACAAGATGGGAAATGTAATTTGGTGTCTGGAGAATGTGAAGGAGGCCAATTTAGCTAGAATGTTGAGAGCATGAGGGGGATAGCAGAAGAAAGATGAATATGAAATCAGGCTGAAACAATGGGCTGGATTGTGAAGAGCTTTAAATGCCAAACAGATGAATTTGCATTTTATTTATTTTATTCAGTTGCCGTTGAAACTTCTTGAGCAGGGGAATGACATGGTCAGGTCTGTGCTTTAGGAATATCAGCTTGGCATCTGTATGGAGGGAAGGACACAGAGATGAGGACAGAGGCAGGAGACCAATTAGGAGGCTATTGTAAAAATCACTTCAGTACACTTGCCACTCAAGTTTGACCCCCTCACTGGTTTCTCTTCTGTCTTGTCTATACTTGGTTTTACTTGTGATATCCACAGCTTGACAGTTCATCTTTGGTGTGATCTGTGTCTTGTAGTTTGGGAACCTTGACTGATACATATAGGATGTTATTGGGGATAATTAGATAGTATATTGTTATTCATGAAGTTTAATACCTTAGCAGAGTAGTTAATGGTTGTGACTTCTTTTGAAGTAGGATGGAAGTGGAGGACAAGTGTACTTTAATTATTGATTCATTATAATGACTTTCTGATTATGTGATATAATGCATGCATTAGAATCAGAACCCTGGCTTAAAGATCCTGGAAAATGCTCTTTGGGCTTCCAAAAAGATGTTTTTGTAAATTGCTCTAGAACCTTTCCAGTCATGGGAATTAAATGAATTGATTTGTAATTTTCTGGCCATGATTTATTAATTTTACAAAATAGCTATGACAAGACTTTATCTGGTTGCTAACTAGTACTCACAAATGATTTCTATTATTACCTTGTTGACCAACTCAAAATACTAACTAAGCCTTTTAAATGCTCAACTAATTTTTTCCTCTATTGCCTACTTACCCCAAGAACTTCATATTTTTTCTTGTTTATGATTAGTTACTATCTATGTGATATTGGGCAAGTCACTTAAACTCTCTGGGCCTCAGTTTCCTCATTTGTAAAATAAAAGATTTGGACTAGATAAATTCTGAGCTATCATCCACTCCAAATCTGTGATTCTATGACCCTTTTAGCTGAGAAATAGTGCAAGGTCAAAACTGAAGATGTTTCTAATACTGTATACTGAATGTAAACCTTTTCGTTTTAGCCATTCTAATCCTTGCTGACTACAATTCACTATGACTTTTATTCATGTGGATGTGGGCTCTTTTCTTATGCTTATCATTTGTAACTTGCCATTCCTTCCAGCTTGCATAATTTTGTTTTCAAGCTGAATTTTTTATAATTTTTGTGTTTTTTTAATAAAAGAAGTGTTAGCAGTTTTAGAATGGTACCAGTTCTATCAAAGTGGAATGCCTCTAAATTTTTGAAGTGAGCTTTTCATAGGCCTTTTGTTTTCCACCATTCTGAAACAATATACATTTTATTTTAGTTGTTAGTCTCCTAAACTCACCAGGATCAGTGCTCTCAAGGATGCAAAATTCATAGAAGAGGTAATTTTAGAGCTGAAACCTGGCAAAGGCTGAATAAGCTTAACAAATATCTCTCATGATCCTCTCGTACTTTACATCTATACATATCTATCACTAAGCTCTGTCATAGTGGTTTGAGAAGTCGCCTTACCTGTACCTGAACTTAAACCTCTATCTTTCCTACCTGAATTTTGTCTAACTCTAACCAACCTGTCATGTGTAAGGACAGCTCTTTATCCCTTGGATTTGGTAGTAGTGGTGAAGAGTCACAGAAATAGCAGACAAGTAGATTTATTTATACTTTATTTATATGACTAGCTAGGTGGCGCTGTGGATAGAGTACTGGTGCTGAAGTCAGGAAGACTCATCTTCCTGAGTTTAAATCTGGCTTCAGGAACGGATTCTCTGTGTGACCCTGGGCAAATCATTTAACTCTGCCTCTGCCTCTTCACCTGTAAAATGAGCTGGAGAAAGAAATGGCAAATGACTGCAGGATCTTTGCCAAGAAAACCCCAAATGGGGTCATGAAGAGGAGGACATGATTGAAATCTACTGAACATTTATTTATACTCCTCTACACAGCTGCATCTCCATAATTTGGGACTGACCTCATTTATCTCTTCCCCTTCTCTTCTCCCTTCTCCATGTTTTTCTGTCTCTCTCTGTCTCCTTTTGTCTTTGTCCATCTGTTTGTCTATCTGTTTCTTTCTCTTTTGACAATGAATACGTACAGTTGCTTAAGCATGTAAAAAAGAAATAGCTTTTGGGAATGAATAGGTCACAGAACAGGTTTGTGTGGTTGGTCCATTTGCATTAAATGCTTTTGGTGGGGAAAGACAGGTAAGAAGTGGTCTCAAAAAATCATTTAAGTATATTTTGTTAAATAGAATATACCAAATTTGAAGCTGCTGTCACATTCAATTTTGGTTGTTGGGTTGGATGGACACCAACATGCCTGTCTTGCCATGGGTGGAATATATGAATGTTCTTTGGTGTTTTTGTATTTCGTCTTTGATAATGGACATTACTGCCCTGATGCTACTACCCTGATGTGATTAAAATCAATTTCCTAGATTCAAATGAGATAAGTATATGTCTTTGTAAAATGTTAACAACATGATTTATTAAAGGACTGTCTCAAAAAGTGGTGGGGTCCTCTTCTTTAGAGATCTACAATTAGAAGCTGTATGGCCTTGTTATGTATATTATGGTGAGGATTTGTGTGTGTGTGTGTGTGTGTGTGTGTGTGTGTGTGTGTGTGTGTGTGTGTGTTGAACTGGATGATTCTGGAGCTACCTTCCTGTGAAATGTGATCTATACACATAAGTGAGGTTTTACAACAGCAAGAGTGACAGTGGGCTTCGAAGGCATTAAAAAAAAATTATGGTTATATTCAAGGGCAGTGGAGGGCAGCTACGTGGCACCATAGTGTACAGAGTGCTGGGCTAGGAGTTAGACTCATCTTCCTGAGTTCAAATTGGACCTCAGACACTAACTGTGTGACCTTGGGCAAATCATTTAACCCTGTTTGCCTCAGTTTCCTCATCTGTCAAAGGAACTGGTAAAGGAAATGGCAAACCACTCCAGTGTCTTCGCCAAGAAAACTCCAAAATGGGGCCATAAAGAACTGAACATAAATGAAATTACTCAACAACAACAAGGCAGTGTGATGTAGATGGAGAGCTGGCCTCAAACCAGGAAGTCTTGGGTACAAGTCTGGCCTCTGACTTCACTTAACCTTTCTAAGCTCTGGATTAGAAGTTGTGTTGGTTGAGGGAGTTCTATCACCTGGGAGTGTTTTGTAAGATCACAGATCCAGTTGCTACACTAATCCCCACATATAAGCATAGAATAAGGTACCAGGGCAGAGGATTCAGAAAGAGCCAACCAGGTCTTAACATAAAGGGACCTTAAAGAAGATAGTTTGGGATAGACTGATAAAGGTTCACTGTTTCAGGTTCTGAGAGTTAATTATTTGCTTTAGATTTGAAAGTTTCCTGTGATTTTTAGCAATCAGACCAAAGGTTTATTAGTAGCATTTCTTGCTATATTTATCTAAAAATATCAGTGAAAAAGGGAATTAATTATTAGTTGGCATCAGTTCTGAAAATGGTATTTCTAAAAACCTGCCCAACAACCAAAAGGCTTTGACCCCTCAAAGTGATGATTATAATATACTTTGACAACAGGTATTATTCATGGATTCATGTTTGTTGTGAATTTAGGAGGTAGATGAAGTAGAGTCTGAAAGGTATTGTGAAAATTTCTCTCTATTTGGTTTTAAAGGAATAAAATGTTCTCCAAATTTCAGCTTGCTCATCAGTACAATGAGGATACTAACATTTTCATTACTTATCTTCTACAGTTATTGGTCCTACATATGTGTAAAGGTCTAGAAATATTATTGAAATATATTAATAGTGGACACCAACTCTGCCTACTCCATTTGCAAGTGACTCTTCCTATTTTTCAGTTATGCAGGAGGGTTCATCAGGCATTTAAGTCAGAGAGGATAGCAGCGGTAGTAAATAACAGGGAGGAAGAGATTGTACTGAGTTTCTTATTTGGTTGTAGAAGGGATGAATAACATGGCATATTATCCAATGAGTTAGAAGCTCTCTGAATTTTGATAATTTAGGATATCAGATTACAGATATTCCTTTTACTGCATAATTCCCACAACTGGATGACATTTGAAAGCTGTCATCTGTTTTATTGTGCTGTATGTGAACCTCATATAAGTGAAGATAATTCTGTCAAGGATCTCATCTGTGCTTAAAGGAGTGGGCGGGGGTGGGGGGAGAGCCTGGAGAATCATTGCTACATCCGTAGAAGCTCAGACTACATATATTCTTGGTGCCCAATATATAACCTCATTGCTTAGGAAGGGATGTTTGAAAAGGCCTGAAGAACCAGAATAGGTATTAAAGCAAACACCTCTTGGACTGAATTGCCTTGCAAATTGCTTAGCTGATCTCTCTGAGTCAGCATATCAAACCTATACAAAGTTAGAAAAAGAATATATTTCCTTCAAGTAACTGACCTACATATGCAAAAAGACTTGCTGGTGCGTATTTCACCCTTTGCAGCAGAAAGTAGGTCATAATGGGATAATTGAGCTGCCTGTTGATTTTGGTGCTTCATCATGGGTAATAAATTGCCAAAACCTTGCAATAACTTGATGTCCTACTTTCTTCTTACCTGAGGTTAAAATGCTCTCTTAAAATGTGTGACTGGTTATTTGGATCTCAGTGTTCTTATCTGTAAAATGGAGGGTTTGGACTAGAAAGGCTATGAGGTGGCTTCTAGCTCTGAATCTGTGATCTTATCATCTTATTTCAGACCAAGAAAATTTATTGTGTCAGCATTTACACAGCAGCCATTTATAGTGGGAGACAATATAGAGTGATAGAAAGTACAGCTTCTTAGGTCAGAGCCTGGGCTGAAATTTGCATTAAAACTGGGTTCAGATTTTTATCTTGTATGGCCCTGAGCAAGTCAGGTAACCTCCCTGAACTTCAGGTTTGTTGTTTTTGTCATTCAGTCATTTCAGTTGTGTCTGACTCTTCATGCCACCATCTGGAGTTTTCTTGGCAAAGATACTGGAATGGTTTGCCATTTCCTCCTTCAGTTCATTTGACAGATGAGAAAACTGAGACAAGCAGGGTTAAATCACTTGCCCAGGATAATACAGCTAGTAAATGTCTGAACTGGAATTTGAACTTCAGGTCTGATTCTGTATCCACTGCCACTTCAGTTTTCTCTTCTGTAAAAGGGAGCAGTTGGATATGATGACTTTTTAGGTCCCTTCCCACTCCAGATCTATGAACCTGGAAGTATTAGACTTGGACTGTCTTTGAATCTTGCCCTTAAATACTGCCTATCTGTGTGACCCTGGATAAGTAATTTAACCTCTCTGAACCTTTGTTTCCTTATCTGGAAAATGAGGATAAGAGTGGAACCTCAAAGATTTGTTGTGAAGGTTAAATCAGATACTTCATGGTACCTTAGTAGTCTATTTTTGGGACTGGGACTGGACCTGTGATTTCATTGGTATAGGGAATTCCAGGATAAAGAAGCTCCTTTGCCAGTAAAGGTTATCATCTTCTCCATAATTTATAATCTTCGTTACTTAGAGACCTAGGTACATCTGACTCATAGAGAGGATGTGTCAGATTGTTGTTCAGTCATTTGAGTCATGTCTGACTCTTTGTGACCCCATTTGGGGTTTTCTTGGCAAAGTTACTGGAGTGGTTTGCCATTTACAGCTCATTTACAGATGAGGAAACTGAGGCAAACGAGGTCAAGTGACTTGCATAGGGTCACATAGCTAGTAAGTGTTTAAAGTTTGATTTGATGAATCTTCCTGACTCCAGGCGCAGCACTCTATGTACCACTTAACTTTACATAAATATAATTAGCATAGATATTTAAACAGTGTCTCTTAAACCCAACCACAAATATAAATTTGAGTCCTTGGGGATTTTTTAACCTATGTCTTCTTTATTTAATTGTTTTATGTTTTTGATATCTGGCCAGGAAACTTCATGGTGTTGTGGTCGACCTGCCGCACAACTGTGTTCAAATCTGTCACCAACAGGTTCATTAAAAACCTGGCCTGCTCGGGGATCTGTGCGAGTCTGGTGTGTGTGCCTTTTGACATCGTCCTCAGTGCTAGTGCCCACTGCTGCTGGTGGAGTTACACCATGTTCTTCTGCAAGGTGGTGAAGTTCTTACACAAAGTATTTTGTTCTGTAACTATCCTCAGCTTTCCCGTCATTGCTTTGGACAGGTAAGATCATATTGATCACAGCCTTCCTCTCATTTATTGGCTTTTTTAGTTATTAAAGAAAAAAATCAGCAGCCCAAGACGAAGTATGATTGTAAGTGTTACCCAAAGTGTTTTTCAACCTGTCAGGAATACTGAGCTTCTGAAACAGTTGCTGCAGCACGATCTCTCTTTTTCTGTTGTTAAGCAACAGAAAAACACATACGCACGCAGAAGAGACTTGAGTGCATTACGTTATTAACATGAAGTAATGAATACTGTGTCAGGATGTGTAAGAGTAGCAACTTAGTGGGAAACAGTGGCATTTGTATTGTTGCGTGTAATTAGTTGTTCGTCTGACTTTATAATTGTGCAAATAGGTTGATTTACTGCAGATATGAAAACATTTCCCATGATGACAAGAAATGACCCCACATTTAGTAGGGCCTGGTTAAATGAGTCTAGTTTCCTTTAAATTACCTCTTTTTCAAGGTTATATAATGTGGATGTTTCTCCCTTTCCCCTTTCCTTTGCTTTTGCAGAATTAGAAGGGGTAGATTAGAAAGAGGACTGGACTAGGAATCACGAGTCATGGGTTTAAGTCCGTTGTCTAACATTCACGAGCTGTGTTGGGAGGTGGTATTTCTAGAGGAGTCTGTGGAAGTGTACCCCTGTGAGAGAAGGAGAATTCTCTGTTTCCTTTAGCTTGCTATACTTTCAGTCAGTCAGTCAACAAAAATTTATTAAGTGCCTACTATGGGCCGTGTACTGTGCTAAGGACTGTTACTTAAATATTTTTTTCCTTTCATTAATCTGCTTTAAATCTGTTAGAAAGAACTTTTGGGGGAACCTGGAATATGGTTATAAGTGGATGTGAATCTATTTCCTTCTGTACAAAATGGAGATAATGATGGTACCTTCCTCATAAGATTGTTTGGGGGTTTTAACAAGATAACATATAATAAGATTCACAAGCCTCCAGTGCTTGATAAATGGGGGCTGTCTCGGCCAGATTATATGTGTGGCTTCATGTTAACCAAAAGCTTCGTCAGAAGTTGTCTACAACTGTGTCGAATCACCCACAGCTTATTTTACTGAAGAGATGGGGTGACATTCCATATTGTTGGGAGCTCAAGACTCTTGATGTTGCCATTTTCATGAATATCATGGAATGTTTGAAGGATTCAGGCCATGTAACAACTAAACTTGGCCCAGGTTAATGACTTTTAGAATTGTTTGCTGATGAAACAGTTTCTGCTAATAAAGGACTTCCAGAGTGTAAAAGAGAATTAGGAGGAACAAAACCCATAAGAAGATAGAGTTTGCAATTAAAATAGCTCCAACCTGATCTATTTAAACTGGATATAGATGTACCCTCCCAATGAAAGCTGGATAAAGGAACAAACTCATATAATTTACTACATAAATTTAACTGATATAAAACAATGTGGAGGCTAAAAATAAAAACTTAGAAACTAATTCAACCAGCAAATGCCAAGAGGAGTTATATGACAGTCAAGCAACACAAGTTTAGGATAGAAATCAATTTTTATAATGTTACAGAAGAGGATAGGGAGAGATTATAAGTAGTATGATCTCAAAATCAAGAGCAGTGGGAGAGGAAAAAATTAGTTTTGAAACAGTTTAGCATGAGACCCAACTAAGCCATATCACTCTGAGAGCATTTAAGGCTCCTGTTAGGAGAAGGATGACAAACTGATGAAAAGTAAGAACAGATCTGTAATTTCTAAAAACAACTTAAAGGAAGTTAGCCTAAATACTCACAAAGGAAAAATAAAGTGGATGAGAAATGCCTATACTATGTACCATGATATGAGATCAGATGCAGAATCTGTAGATGTATGGTCCATCAGCACATATATCTTGAACAGATACTTTAGACCACAAATAGTATTGAAAAATGAATAGGAGGAAGAAAACAGGTTGGATTATATCTAACAAATTGTATAATACTTTCAGTGACCTCAACTTTCTTCTTGAAACAAAAACCTACCTTTTTAACACCAATGTTATTTTGATGGTGCTATATGGTTGAGAATCATGATACCACAACATCTAAGAAATCAAATGAGTAGCCACCTAAAAGGCATGAGGGGGATTCGTAGTGAGCACAAATAGGCTATGGCATAATGGCCAGGGAAGAATTGCATTAAAAATAATTTTAAAAATATCCTCAAGCACACATATATACATACAAACATAATTTTGCATATACATGTTTGGAGTGAGAGGTGGGCCAGTCATAAAGTAAAAGCTAGGAATAATAGCTGACTGTTTTAGTATTCATATATTATCATGAGGCCTAAAAGATGGTTCCCTAGCATGTTTGGCTGAAACCTCTGGAGAGGATTTTATTGGAGGACATGGACTGGAATTATATAGTATAAAAAGGCATGAATGGATTCCTCCATTGGAGGTAGTGTCCACATCAGGAAAATTACAGATCTATTGGAATATTGAAAAATTATTTCAAACAGAGCAGGAGTAGATGTTTTTTACTGGGGCCAGGACTGCCCCTTGAATCTAAACAAGAATACACACACACACACACACACACACACACACACACACACACACCCCTATTTTTAAAGTAGAAAACTTGATTTTTATTATTATTGCTACCATTTTACATGGAAGGGAGGAAAGCAAGCAACAATTTATTAGTTACCCAGTATGTGCCAGGCACTGTGCTAAGCACTGTACAGATCCTCCAAACAATCCTGGGAGGTAGGTGCTATTATGATCATTCCTATTTTACAGTTAATAAAACTGAGTCAGAGGTTAAGTGAATTGTCCAGGGTCACACAACTCAGACATAGTGTCTGAGGTGAGATTTGAACACGTTTTCCTGACTTCAAATCTAATGACCTATCCATTCTGCATCCATAAAAGGGGTTGGGGTATGATTACAAATTTAGAACTGGTAAGTGGAGGAGTAGGATCAGATGACCTTGAAATTGCCTTCTAGCTTTAAATCTATTATCCCTATGTGATCTCTGACTATATGGGACTCTAGCTTTTAGACAGAAATTGTTCAGTGATGTGAAGAATCCCATAATTCCCCAAGCATTTGTATGAAACTCCAACAGGTGGTGACCCTAGAGTATACTAAGGGGGTTACAGATTTCTATAGCTTTAATTATCATGAGCATTTTTTCTTCATTTGAAATGATAAACTACCATCCTCCCAGCTTCTCTCCAGTCTGATTTGGGTATAAATCTGATTTCATTGGTGGTTAAAAATCACTTAATTACTGTTAGGGATATTGATTGACCAACATTATAAAGGCAACTATTGAGTTGGCCCTGATTTAACCTGCTGAATTGATTTTGTGAAAGTGCCCGACCAGAGTCCATCCTTCATTCTGGCCTCTTTCCAGATTCGTTCTGAAGCTAATCATATTTAGTACAGAAGTAACTGTGTGGGAGTGTCCTTTGAGTCTGAACATAGGCATGTTTCTTTTAGTGGCTGTGATATCTTCAGGAGTAGACAGTATCATAAGTTTACATTCAAGGTCTCTAAGTTAAAATTCTGAAAATTATCTTTTATTGAAAAATAAATATATCTTCAAGGGAGAATGCCTCCTCTCACATCACAGGGAAGCTTTGGGGGGCTGTTCATGCCTATGACAATGGAGCTTTACGTGTCTTTGAATAAATTGAAATTATTTTCCTATTGTTCTGCTCACATAGGAATCTTGGAATTTAGAGATAAAAGGCCATGTAGTCTGTGGCCATGTAATCCAAGCCATTCCTGAGAAAGAAATCCCACTAAAATGTAACCGTTGACTGGTCATTTAGCTTTTACTTGAAAAACTCCAGTGGGGATGGGGAAGAGCCTGCTGTCTCTCAAAGCATCCCATTCCACTTTGGGATTGTTAGAATTGTTAAGCAGATTTTCTTGACCTTAAGGCAACATTTTCCTTGTTACCTTTTCCACCTATTGCTCCTTCTGGGGCTCTCTTCCACAGGACAGCCCCTCAGATACTTGAAGACACCTATCATTCTCTCAATCTTCTCTTTGACTAATCCTAATAAAACACATGGAAGAGTTTTAGAAGTGTCAAGGACAAGCTTGTGGGATTGACTTTGTACAAATTATATAACCTCAGTTTCCTAATCTGTATAATGAAAGAATTCTTTCCAGCCCTGAAATTCTATAATTAGGACTGTAGAATTCTGTCTCCTCACTCATTTAGGCTTCTGTATTTGGCTAGTAATACTTCTAGAATTGTGTAGCAAAGGCCTTAGTACCTTAGACGATGCTTCTGCCTCTTCTATTGGCATGAGGGAAAGAGAATAACCCAATATTCTTTATCACATGTTCTAGCTCTACCCTGCTTTTAGTAATTTAGTAATCAACTAATTTAAAATATTTTTTTCTGTTGTAAAACTTTTTTTTTCTTGTATATCTTGCAGATACTACTCAGTGCTATACCCATTAGAGAGAAAAATCTCTGATGCCAAATCTCGTGAACTGGTAATGTACATCTGGGCCCATGCTGTGGTGGCAAGCATTCCTGTGTTTGCTGTGACCAATGTGGCTGACATTTATGCCATGTCTACCTGTACAGACGTCTGGAACTATAACCTGGGCCACCTGTTGTACGTCCTGATCTACAACATCACTACTGTCATCGTACCTGTGGCCATGGTCTTCCTCTTCATGATTCTCATTCGCCGGGCCTTGAGTGCCAGTCAGAAGAAGAGGGTCATCATTGCAGCTCTCCGGACCCCACAGAATACCATCTCAATCCCTTACGCCTCTCAGAGGGAGACTGAGCTGCATGCCATGTTGTTATCTATGGTGACAATATTCATCTTATGTAGTGTCCCCTATGCCACCCTGGTTGTCTACAGGGTGGTGCTCAATGTCTCTGATACATCAGTCTTCCTGCTACTCACTGCCATCTGGTTGCCAAAAGTGTCTCTCCTGGCCAATCCTGTACTCTTTTTGACTGTAAATAAATCTGTCCGCAAGTGCTTGGTGGGAACCTTGGTTCAACTTCACCGCCGATACAGTCGTCGCAATGTGGTTAGCTCAGGGAGTGGTGTCCCTGATGGGACCCTGGAACCCAGTGTGCGCTCGGGAAGCCAGCTCCTGGAGATGTTCCACATTGGACAGCAGCAGATCTTCAAGTCCACAGAGGATGAGGAGGATAATGAGATCAAGTCCACTAGTTCCACCGACTATCAGGTAAAGGAAATCCCTGCTGATAGTCTGGAGGTAGAACAGGAGCTACACTTTGCCACTCTGCCAGCACCACCTGGTACAGTGGATTCTATAGGTCATGGAGTGCTGGCAATACCTACAGAGATTGAAGTGGCCCCTGAAAAATATTCCCTACAATTTGGTTTTGGACCCTTTGAGCTGCCTCCCCAGTGGCTCTCAGAAAACCGAAACAGCAAGAAACGGTTGCTTCCTCCATTGGGAAACACTCCAGAGGAACTGATCCAGACCAAGTTGACTAAACCAGGCAAGATGGAGAGGAAAATCAGCAGAAACAATAAAGTCAGCATCTTTCCAAAAGTGGATTCTTAGTAAGGGCTGGAGCCCTGAGGCTCAGCCTTTGTGAGGTTGGCCACACTGTGCGATCCCATGGATCGGCACTGCAGTCTCTTATGGTGTGTGTGTGCCAAACACAGAGATGGGAAAGGGAAATTGAAGTCCAAGTATTATTTTTTATATGTGTCTCTATTTTACAAATGTTAATTGTAAAGTCCACATTCTACTTTGTGGAAACTACAGGAGTTCTTCCTGACCCTCCTTGCGTTCCCCTAGGACTTTTCATCCTGTCTCTCATATGCATCTGGGAGGTTAGGAACCATATCACTCAGCTGGCATAGAACAACAGCTGTCTGAAGGAAACCCAAGATAACTGCAAATAATAGGTCATAAAGACAGGACCAAATGTCTTGTGTCCCTAAATATCACTTAAACTGTTAAGACTTGTTTTAAACAAATGCTTATACAGCTCCTTTTCTTCCTAGGAGGTTAAACTATCCTCACTGACATATTACCATGATTTCTTGTTACTTACACTGTGATATAGGGAGGGGATATCCCCTCCCTGTTTTAGACATGTGGAAAATAAAGTACCCACCACACTGGTTGTAAAGGTTAACCAGTAACACATAGCCCTTAAGCTTCACAGAACAATCCTCAAAGTTGCAGTAAATATTGGAGAGGATATACGTAGCTGCAAAATACTGTGTCCTCTTCCCTCTCCACATCTTATTACAGAATCCATGACTGAGAGAGGCGGGTGGGAATAAAGATCTGGTCTCAGAACCAGGAGCACCTGGGTTCAAGTCCTCCCATTGACACATATTAGTTGAGTAATTCTTGGGCAAATCACTTAATCTTTCAGTGCTCTTGGCCACTTGCTAAAACTCTAAGTTGCAGAAAACTTACCAACCTGCTTTAGTAGGAGGAGTTTCCTCACTGAGAATTTCTTCTACTACACTAATCACAGGTCTAGTCTTTATCAGTAACTATTTGTCTGATGTTCAATTGTGTCCAATTCTTCATGACCACAATTGGGGTTTTTTTGGCATAGAGTAGTTTTCCATTTCTTTGTCCAGCTCATTTTACAGATGAGGAAACTGAGGCAAACAAGGTTAAGTGACTTATCCAGGGACACACAACTAGTAAGTATCTGAGGTCAGATTTGAACTCAGGTCTTCCTGACTCCAGGCCTAGCACTCTATCCACTGGTCTACCTAACTGCCCTACCAGTCACTGAGAGGGACATAAAAGAAACCCAGAGCTAGGAACCAAGAGAATGAGAAGAAAAGTGTCCAGGACACTGTAGGTGCCAAATGAAGACCAGTAGGAGTAAAAGTGCATTAAAGAGATATAAATGGGTTATCTTTTAATTTGTTTTGCATAGAACACATTTCCTCTTGAAATTATATGACAATTTCTACCCAACTTTATGTAAACTTGATATTCCGGGAAATCAATCTGAAATGAATGAGAAGCTGAAATATCCAATAAACACAATTCTAAGGTTTGCTTCTCAGATGAATTATTGGTGTAAGACTCAAGGTGGTTCCTGGAAGAGGGATAGGACCTCTTCTATTGACTTGAACCAACAAGTTCAAATCCATATTTAAAAAAGAAAGAGGTATTTCAGGTAACTAAAGCCCTACCACCCAAGGCACGAGGTTCTTGTGAGGGTAAAGAAAGTGGTTTGCTCTCATTGATGCTCATAGGAGTATCAAATAAATCTCCCTCCTTCCACACCCTGTGCCTAGATTCTAAATGCATTGGGTCCTTCTGCCTTTCCTTTTTTTGGTTCGAGAAACCTTTCTGCCCTTCGGAGGGGACTCGGGCCATCCTTGGGTACCCTCCCACCTTTCCTTTCTTAAAGTGTGTTGTCATATGTATCTTGAGTGTAAGCTACAAGGTATTACATTTGCAAAACCATTGTCCTTTACCGTGGGGGATAAAAACCTATGTTTTTATTGCAAATAACCCACTTGTTACCTCTCCTCATTTGTGTGTCATCTATAGTGTGATTGACCTAAAGCACAAATAGTGACTGTTACATACACTCTCGAGGTTTGTACTGCTACTTCCTCTGCATGACAGACCTAACATCATAGCTTCTTGCCAGTGTATTTAATGTGTTCCTTACAGTGTAGGCTTCAAAAACATGCAAAGTCATTGTAACTTTTATTTAAAACAAAAATCAAGTGGGAAGTTTTGCCTAGTTTACATAATTTTGTCAAATGTGAACATTTCTGTGTTGTTTTGAAAAAAAATAGGTATATTATAAATTCTGCTGAGGCAGTTCATGGTGGGCATATTTCTTAGATATGTCTGAAGCAGATCGATGGCTTCTGACAGATCAATGCAGAGTGAATTTCTATGACTTAAAGACTAACATTTTAATAAAAATGTAAAAAGCAATTTGTAAAGTTAAGAAAAGTTGTATGCGTTTCTTCTATTTTGTTTTTTCTCACTTATTGACTGGTGTCACTGGTGGAGTTATAATTTTCTATAATCATTTATCCAATATTACAGTAGAATTTTCTTGTGGTATTTCTTAACATAGAGAATTATAAAGAAAATATCCAAAAGTCAACACTTAGAGACTCTTCTAATAAATGCTCTAAAGGTGGGCAAGAATTGTTCCATATTTGACTTTATTGGATGGGGCACTGGGCAAAGGAAAGGAAAGTGGGGCAGGGGTGGGAGGGACCTTTCACTCTTCCTTTATATTAGATATTCTTAACCTTTTCTTAATTTTTTTGTAATAGAACCATTTTTCATTCTGGTGGAACTTACAGGTGGACTCTTTTTCCAAATATTGTTTTTAAATGCATAAAATAAAATACAGAGGATCACAAAGGAAGCCAATTATATTAAAATATAGTTATTAATAAAAAAAAAACCTTGTAGACCTCAGGTATAGTCACTGCTCTGAATATAACTGTAAAAAGCTAGTGTTATTTAACATGCTGAAAGCCAAATATTTCTATGAAGTAGCACTTCTTGGTTTTGCCAGTATAATAGTGATTACTATGATAATATGACCCTTGAACAATTCACAATTCTACAATGTGATGTCAATCACCAAATAGATACAAATGTAACTCTTACTTAGAATATTTGAATGACGAAAGCTCTGTTCTTTAGTCACAACGAGTCACAATTTCTTTTAAACCTACACAACCAGAGAACACTAATAAACATCATTTTTTGTACTTTCTATTACTATCTCTTGGTAGGGTTTCCACTCCATACCATTGGTAGAGGGAGAAAACTGAAATTACCATATCCGTTCCAGCTTTCTGTGTACAAAGGGACACTGTGTGATGTAATGGAAAGAGTGTGGGAATTAGAATGAGAAGATCTACATGTGAATACTGATTTTAACTCCCTGGTGCAAACTCCCACAGATCATTTCACTTTCCTGGCTTCAATTTCCTTCTCCAGTCACATGGCCAGGTTACCTCTTGACTGGATTAAGACAACAGGTTCTTGGATAAAACACCAACTCTTCTGATTGGTATTGAAAACCCTTCACAATCTGACTTCAACTTATCTTTCTAGAATTGCCATTACTTCCCTTCACAATTGCTGCATTTTGGTCAAATGGAACAACTTCTATCAATCCCCATACATGACGTTAAATATCTAATCTCTGTGTTTTTATGGTAGATTGGGTATCAGATCTAGAAAGCTCTCCTTCTTGGAATTCCTGGTCCTTTCAATGATCAGCTGACAGACCACCTCCTACATGAAGCCTTTCTATAGCTCTACCAAATTTACTTTTTATCTACTTAACTATGCACATATTATTTTATCCAAGATATTGTGACCTCCTTGAGGGCAAAGACAGTCTTGGTTTTTGTCTTTACATCTCAATGACAGCTCAGTGCCTACTACATGCAAGTATGGTTGGAAATAAATGTTGAAATGAATTGAATCTGTAAAATGAGATGAGGTTTGACTGGAGGAATCTTAAAAGTCCAATCTGGAGATAAGTCCACTAATCCTGTATTGTTGGAAAGCCTCTTTACCAAATCCTAAGCACGCTTAGTATGATAATAAAATCACAGTTCAGTAGAGTACATTGATTTCTTAGTTCAAAGATAAAGGTTTACAATAGACTCCTGGGAAAAGAAAATAGCGGGCTAATTATTTGTGTGTTTAATTGACAACTGCAGATCAAATTGAAATCTGGAATTAGCTGGCAAGGAGAGGTGATGCTTGTCCTCTACTTTCAGCCCTTGCTGATCCGGAGTGTGTAAATGTCCCCTGCAACACCAACAGCTCAACATCAGAACCAAAACTCTCTGAGATTTCTGAGCCGCATCTTGGTGGAAGGAAAATATGAATCAAACCACATTGAGCATTAGTGTGCATTGTAAATGACTCTGTACTAAGGGGATTTGTCCCAAACATCTATCGATCTTTTACAAGAACTAATCTGCTGTGTTCTCAGTAGATTTCTACAGCCAGAATACATGTGAACTAAAGGCAAATGATCAGAATATATGAGACTAAAGCTGGAATTTAAATCTGTACTAAGATCCAGGGCAGGAAAGAAAGAAAAGAAGGAAAGAAACAAGCTTTTATGAATGCAATTATGTGGCACAGTGGATAGAGTGCTGGACCCAGAGCCAGAAAGACCTGGGCTCAAATTTGGCCTCAGTCACTTCAGTTAATCCTGTTTGCCTCAGTTTCCTTATCTGTAAATGAGTTGGAGAAGGGAATGACAAATCACTTGTGTCTCTGCCAAGAAAACCCCCAAAAGGAGTCACAAAGAATCAGACTAGACAACAACAAATGCACTAGGTACTTTACAAATGTTAGATCATTTGGTTGTCACAATAACCCTGGGAGGGCAGTGCTATTATCACCCCCATTTTGCAGTTTAGGAAAGTGAGGCTGACCATGATTAAGTGAGTTTCCCAAGATCATACAACTGGTAAGTATCTAAAGTCAAAGACTAGGCCCCAGACTCAATCTACTGCACAACTTAGTTGACAAGCTATCAATGGTTTTTTTCTGCTTACTGCAGGTTCTGTAGACTACTTTCCTGTTAATATTCTGGAGATTGGTCAATTAAATAGGAGGCATTACAAAGTATCTAGAATGCTAGCTTTAATTTAATCTTATTGTGAACCTCTCCTAGTATTTATATCCTGGAGACTCAAGATAAATCTAATTCCACACTGTGAAAAAACAAAAAGAAATATAATAAGTAACTGGGAGGATAAATGTAGCAATGTTTACTAGGAACTGATGAAAGAGCCAGGCTCAGTGGAGTTTATGGATGACTGCTATCAATTTCCAGGGAATGACTCATAAAAGAGTGGAAGGCATCTAAATATAAATTCTTTGATTTGCTTCTCCCTCTTCAAACACTTCTGGGTTGGTTTGCTCTTCATGTCACCAGAGGTAATGTAAACGCTAAGATAGCAAGGGAAAGAAAGGCTCAAGCATTGATTAAAGTTAGCAACTCTGATCAAAGCAATGATCAACAATGATTCCATGATTCCAGAGGACTCGTGGTAAAACACATCATTCCACCCACCTCCTGAAACAGAGGTCATGGACTCAGAATACAGATGGAGAAAAGCGTATTTTTGGACATAAACAATGCAAGAATTTTCTTTGTCTGAGTGTACACGTTTGTAACAGGTGATTTTTTTTCTTTTCTTTCTCATGGTGTGTGTGTGTGGGAGAGAGATCAGTGGGAGGAGAAAAGGCAGAATTTTGATTGAAAAGATAAAATTTAATTAAAAAAATAAAAGTATTTATTAAGCACTTGTCATATACTAAGCACTGAGGTCAGCAAGACAGTCTCTCTTCTCTAGGAGATACTTTCTAATGGGAGAAGACTGCATAGACAGTGGAGTCGTAGATAGAGAAGGAGCTATGGTCTGGGTGGATTCCAGGCCTGTGTGTTGGGGCTTTGGGACTGTGGTAATTCTTTAGTTATATTAATAAGAATTTTATGACTTAAACCCTCTTTACTTAAAAAGGAAGTAACCTCTTCCAAGTGTCTTTTTATATTCTTATTGATGAGAGACATTCAATATACATTTAGCACCCATTGTAGAGGAGTATTGAACACAGAGAGTTATGCTAAAGGTAATAGACTACAGTATATCACACACAAAAATTCAACATGCCATATTACTGTGATTTTTTTTTTTGTTATTTTTTCACCTTTGTGATTTTTTTAACTTGATCTTTAAAAAAAATCTTCATTTGATGGGGAACTATGTGGTGGAGAACTATGACTTACACACAAAAGATACTAGTTAAATATTTGTTGAATGAATAGAAAAGGAAGTTTAAAAATGTCCAAAGACCTAAGGAAAACAAAATCCTAATATTCTGACTCCTATTGCTTCTCAATAAGGATTTTATTGGCCATTTAAGATTTAAATTTTTAGAAAAAACCTTTTCCCAATTACATGTGAAGATAATTTTTAACATTCACTTTTTAGATTTTTGAGTTCTAAATCCCCAAGTCTCCATCCCACCTCCCAAGCAAGCAATTTAATATAGGTTATACATGTGCAGATATGCAAAACATATTTCCATACAAGTCATGTTGTGAAATAAAACACTGTTTAGAAGGCAAAATGAAAAACCCTTTAGTATTTTTGAGAATTCCAAGAGTCGTTGAAAGCAGTGGTATAGTGGGAGGAACACCAGTTATTAAATCAGAAGACCTGGATTAAAATCCTGTCTCTGTTGCTTATTGCCTGCATGACCTTGGGAAAGTCACTTAACTTTCATGGACCTCTCTTTACTACTTTTTAAAATGAGGATAGTTAAAATAAATGGCTTTCTGAGATGGTTTCTCGATCTATGATCATGGTTACAGTTTTGGTGAAATTAGGAAAATTAAAATTACCTTGAACAAAGAAGCATCAAAAAAAATTATTTTAATGTGCCTGTGAATCCAATAAAGAAAGAAGGACCAATGAATTCTATCACCATGGAGACTCTTCTGAAAGTATCAAGGGAACTTATGTATGAACCTCTCCTAATGATAAACTTAGAAGGAAGAGCACACCCCAGATTACTCTAGCTTTGGGTACGTCTTCAAGATAAGGGTTTTCTCAAATTAATCTTTCTCTCAGACACTCACTTCTGTCAGAGTCACTGTTTTCTTTCAATTGAATCAACAAGAAAACCAAAAGTGAACCATATGTCTCAAAGAAAGGTGGGAAACAGGGACATTCTGGGTATCACAAAATGATAACAAGTCTCAATTCTGCTCACATTATCCAGGTAAAATGTCATGGTGAAATCCCCAGATACAATTTTTGAATGCCAGTTCACTCAGATAATAGGTCTTTATTTGACTTTGGAAACTTGGCTGCTGTACAACATTTTAATAGTTCTGTATTTTTTTCCCTCCATATGTCTGCTTTTACAGATAGCTGGTCAGTCAATCAAGACTGACCAGCTTCTATGCATCAGACACTGTGTTAAGTACTGGGGATACAAAGAAGGGCAAAAGACAGGACCCTTTCTGGAGGAGCTCACATTCTAATGGGGGAGAGAATATGCAAAGAACTAAGGACAAACAAACTACAAATATGATAAATTACAGATAATCAACAGAGAATGCATTAGCATTAATGGGGATCAGAAAACCTTCCTGTTGAAGGTGAGATTTTGTTATTGTTCGTCCTTTGGGTCTCAAAGAAGACCATGACATCAGGGAGGTGATGCCATGACATGCAAGGATTTAAGTGAGGGAGGGCTATGAAAAGTCACCAGCCTCACTTTGTATTCTGGAGCTATCTGGGTCCAGTGGCAAGATATAGATCAGGATGACTAGGGATGGCCTAGATGTAGTGGGAGACTTTGGCCTTTTAAAGCTAAAAACAGGTCCCACTTTGACTGAGGCAACACCCATTCAGTAATTAAAGGTAGATAAGAAAGGGGGCAACAAATGGCCTCTTTTACCTGGTCAAAAAAAAATTCAGTTTGAGAGAGGAAGACTCTCAGGACAGAAGAGAAAAGATTGCTATTTAGATTCACTCTGAGCTAATCAGGGCTCAAACAATGACCAAGTGGGGCTTGAACTAGGACCTATTGTTGGTTAATCAATGAGAGCCAGAGTGATCTGGCTTTATGGCACAGTCCTTAAGAAAGAAATCTAGCTGGTAATCCCCAATTTTAGTTGGGATTTGAAAGGAGCCAGGGAAACCAGGAAGCAGAGGTGAGGAGGGGAATGCATAAAAACTATTTTAAAATTTTAAACAAAGATCATTGTATATTTACTTCGTTAATCATTTAATATCATTTTTGGACTTTAATAAGGGCCAGAGCCTGAATTAATCAATCACAAGAAAAGTCTGGACCAAACAGTCTCTTGGTTCTCTGAAATAAACTCAGAGAATACTTCTTCCTATGTCAACAAGGCCAACTGAGCCTGATTTAGCATTCTTTATGAGATCCTTAATCCAAGCTACTATCTTGATTAATGGGACTTTTTCTGTATCTTAATATTTTGTAGACATATACTATGTTATGGCATGTTAATGGTAAATAAAACACAGATATCCTGGGTTGTCATTTCTTTTTTTTCTTTTTTTAATGTTTATTTATTTTTAGTTTTCAACATTCATTTCCACAAAAATTTGAGTTCCAAATTTTCTCCTTATCTTTCCCCTCCCCCACTCCAAACCACTAGGCATTCTGATTACCTCTTCCACCAATCTGCCCTCCCTTCTAACCTCCCTCTCTTCCCTTATCCCCATCTTCTCTCTTGTCTTGTAGGGCAAGATAAATTTCTATACCCCATTACCTGTATTTCTTATTTCTCAGTTGTATGCAAAAACAATTCTCAACATTTGTTCCTAAAACTTTGAGTTCCAACTTCTCTTCCTTCCTCCCTCCCCACCCATCCTCAGCGAGAAGGCAAGCAATTTAATATAGACTATATATGTGTAGTTTTGCAAATGACTTCCATAATAGTCATGTTGTGTAAGACTAACTATATTTCCCTCCATCTTAGAATGCCTCCCATTTCTTCCTTTCTCTCTTTTGATGTCCCTCCCCAAGAGTGTTTACTTCTGATTGCTCCCTCCTCTCATTTGCCCTCCCTTCCATCATTCCCCCCACCCTGCTTATCCCCTTCTCCCCTACTTTCCTGTAGTGTAAGATAGGTTTTCATACCAAATTGAGTGTGCATGTTGTTCTTTCCTTGAGCATGTTGACTCACTTTTCATGATTTTCTTGCATCACTTTCATTTCTCTTTCCAAATTTTCCTCCACCTCTCTTACTTGATTTTCAAAATCTTTTTTGAGCTCTTTCATGGCCTGAGATCATTGCATATTTACTTTGGAGGTTATGGAAGCCTTGACTTTCCTCATCTGAAAAGATGGAAGAAAATACCTGTTCACCAAGAAAATAACCTTCTATAGTCTTATTTTTTTCCCCTTTTTTGGGGGAAAATTTTCTCAGCCAGTTATTTGATTTTTGAGTCCTTTGTCAGGAGGAGGGTATACTCTGGGGACCTGTTCCTCCAAGGTGGCACAATCAAGAGCCTATGCACTGGTCTGGGAGCTAGCAAAGCTCTTCTGCCCAGAATCTGAAAATAGTAGAATTTCTTCTCCACAACTGCGTCCAGCTCTGCCACACCCCAGGACTGTGCTCAGGGCTGAGATTCAGATCAGTTGCTCAATTCCCCCAGGGGCTTTAGGCTAAGAGCTTCACAAATGGACTCTGCTGCTGCTGGTACTGCTGCTGCCACCACTGCCACCTAGGGCTGGGACTAGGGGAGGACCCTGCTCACTTGTCACCAAGGTAAAAAAGCATTGACCTTTGAAGCTTCCTTTGGTGTTTGTGTATCTGATAATCTCTGCTCCTGCTGGGGATTCCACCCCTGAGGCCTGTTCCAGTCCTGTTCTTCCTGGCCAAGGCTGGGCTGTGCTCCACTCCATGCCCCATGTGATAGGCCTTTTCCTGTTGGCCTTCCAGGCTACCTTGGGTTGGAAATCTCTTTCACTCTGTTGTTCTGTGACTTCTGCTGCTCTAGAATTTGTTGAGAGTCATTTTTTACAGGTATTATATGGGCTGTGGGGGAAGAGCTAGAGTATGTGCATCTTTCTACTCCACCATCTTGGCTGCACCCCCCTGGGTTGTCATTTCAATTGAGACTTTGTCAACTCTCTTATCTTATTGTATTTACAACTTATTCAATTAAGAAAATTCTATTCACATGGTATAGTTAAACACATTTAGAGACCATAAATCTGAGGGACAGAGACCTTGGATTGTCCTAAAACACATTTAAGCCTGGTCATCCTTGTATCAGACAGTCAGAAGTTTTCTTCTGGTTCCGTGATCATGTAACTGCTAGCTTTAAGGGAATAAACAATATGAATTCAGCCTGTTTGCCTCTTTTAACCAAGCTTTCAGGTCAACAACTTGTATATTTGTATAGTTTTTTTCTCCTTTGAGTAAATCTAATGTCTAAAACACATTGCTCCAGGCTTCCAGTGGACTATGATATTGTCAATATGAATATGTCTACCCATCCTGTGCTATCCTTTCTGTAAATTCACCAAAAGGAGTTCATACAACATGTTGGAGGCAGGGCATAAATTATTCCTCTTTTCTCTAGACATCTTGACATTCTCTAGACACCATGACTTGGGTCATACCCTATGCAGGCTTGTCCATCAGTTATCACTCACTAGACCAGACCATATTCTTTTTTGCTAATACATTTTTTGTTAGCTCACATTAAAAATGAAGCAGGATATCTGTGCATTTTTAACATATTTATTGTCAGACATTAACCATGACAGAGCACATCCTGCTGAATGTAATACTGTGAACTTTTGCATCAAGAACTTCAGGTCATTAGGGTATTTTTTAAGTTGAAGTGCTAATTTTGCTTCATAAAGCTCTCATTGTCTTCAAGTTTATACCCCTCAAAGGAACTGGTTCATTGATATCTACTTTGTATTTATACGTAGTAGAATGTTTCCTTGGAGAATCTCAAAGTGTATCGCAAAGATTTTCTGTAGGGAGTGTTTCAGATGGGAAAACTGGAGGCACAGATGGCTCAGTGACTTGAGTAAAGAGGTAAAATAAGTTGGAGAAAGAGCCAGAAACCATATAGAAGACATTAACGCACTGGGCTGTTTTAATTGCAGTGTTGATATTTACCATTATCATAAACAAAATGATCGTTACTATTTATTGAGTGCCCACTAGGTACACATCATTAGACGGTACAAGGCATGATGTTAAAAACCATAAAGTTTAGCAGCTGTTCTTGATGATAACTTCCCAGAATTCCCTAATTCATCATGACTTTCCCTATTCCTTCATATCCGTTTCCCATTTACAGTACCATATTAAGGAACACTTAAAGAAATCCCCCAAATAATTTTTCACTGGGTTCTTTTTGGTACCAATTTCTATTAACCCTGTCCAGGCTTTACACACAGTTCAATTAGGCAGCCAAATCATAAAATAATAAAATCTCACAGTTAGAAGGGACCTTTGAAATAGTGTAGTTCAATTCCTGTCTAAGCCTCAGTTTACTTCTTGGTATCAATGACAAGTAGTCATTCGGGCTCCACTAGAAGATCTTTAGGGTGGGGTAGGCAACTTTTTCCACTTTTGGACATTTTTAATTATTACAAAACTTTTTTCATGTTAAGTTGAAATCTGTTGCTCCTTCAAATCCATTCTCTGGATCCATTCTGCTCTCTGGGGTCAAACAAAACAAGTGTAATCAATCCCTCTTCTTTAGGACAACTCTTTAAATACTTGAAGATAGCTACTATGTCTTGTCTTAGTCATTTCCAGGCTAAACATTGCCACCCCATCCAAATCATCAGTTTATTTATAAAATGGTTACAAGTTCACTCAACATCCTGGTCTTCCTTCCCTCCTCCCCTACTCCCATGTTGAATTCCTCAAAACCTAGTTCAAATGCTACCTTATCCATGAAGTCTGTGCTGATCCCTGCCTCCCAACACCACCAGCTAATAACAAACTTTCCTTTCTTGGACCTCATTTAACAATTTACTTTATTTTCCTGGTTCTTTTATTATGCTCTATTTTGTATTATAATTATTTGTATGTACATCATATCCCCCTCATTGACTATAATAAGTATTGTGAGGACAGAGGACAGGCATTGTGTATCTCAGTCAGTCAATAAGGATTTAAGTACCTACCAATGAACCAAGAACTATTGTAAGCACTGGGGTTACAAAGGAAGACAAAGGACAGTCTCTGTCATTGGAGAAACTCATAATCTAATCTCCCTCCCCCAGTGCCTATCACCCTACACATTGTAAGAGTGTAATAAAACCTTATTGAATTTGCATCCTTATCATTCTAATCTTTATCTTCAAGCAGTTGCTGATTATTTACGGAGGATATGACACTTGAAATGTTTGAGATATTCACAAAATTCAATTCATTTTAACAAGTGTCAGTTGGGTTACCATTATGCATTTTAGGCATTGTGGGGAGCAGTTCCAAGAGGCGAAAAGAGTACCAATTTCAACCCTCTAAAAATCATAATTTAGTTGGGGAGAAAATAATTACATATACAAAGCAGGTAACATAAACCATAATGTGATTAATTGCCTAAATGATCTAGTCAAACAGATGATAAATGCTACAGAAAACTGGAAAATTGTCTCATTTTTTGAAACAAAACAGGATTGCTCCAATTTGATTTACTTTGATAGGAACTTGGATTTGGAAAAGATTTTACAGGTCATTTAGTCCAACTCATCCTTGAAACATCTGCAATGTTCATGAATATTATCCATTTTCTAATTGAGAACTTCTAGTAATGAGAACTTCCAAAGACATCCCAGTCCATTTTTTTTTTTTGAGGCAATTGGGGTTAAGTGATTTGCCTAGGGTTACACAGCTAAGAAGTCTCTGAGGCTGGATCTGAACTCAGGTTCTCCTAATTCCAGGGCCAATGTTTCATGCACTGTTTCACCAATTGTTTCATCAATTTGTCCCTCCATTTCACTTTTGAAATACTCTAGTTCTTAGCAAGTTTTTCTTATATTGAAATAAAAGTGATCTTTCCATAGCTTCCAGTCCCTAGCCCTAGTTCTCTTCTGTGGGGCTAAGCAAAGAACAAATCTTGCCCTGCCTTCTGTTTAAGAGCTCTGCATATATTTGAAGACATTATGTCCCCTTTAATTCTTCCATCTTAAACATTTCTGAGTCCTTCCACTGATCTTAGATGGCTTGGTTTCAAATTCTTTTACTATTCTGATTACTGTCTAGCTTGTTTATATCCTTCTTCCAATATGGCACCTGAAACTGGATATAATCTTCTCCATCGTGTCTGGTCAGGGTACATTGCTACTTTTTTTACATTCATTCTTATAAAACCATGGAATCTCGTAATCTGAAGTCATCTCAGAGGTCTTTTAGCAGAATTTATTACTGAGCAGTGGCACTCTCTACAATATCTCTGTTAGGGAGTCACCCAGCCTTCATTTAAACACTTCTAGTAATAGGGAACTCTCTGCCTCCCAAGAAAGCTCATCCTACTTTAGGACAGTTCTACTTCTTAATTTTTTCCCTATATCAAGCCCCAACCTCTCTCTCTATTGACCCCAATTCTGCTGATACCAAAAAAAAAAGTCCAATTTGTCTTTTGAATATGTGAAAACACGTATTACAACTTCTTACATATATTTTCAAAGCTTAATATCTCCAGTTCCTTTAATTGGTCCATATATGCCATGGTTTTAAGTCCCTTCACTGTTCCTGCCTCCTACTCTCTGCTTCTTATTAACATATTTCCTAAAGTGTGGTGCTCCAGTTATGTTCTGACCAACTGTGATCTCCCCAGCTACCTGCCCTTGTTTCCATCTTCTGTATATGTTGGTAAAAAATATTAATTGACCAATAAAGTCCCTGTGTTTGTAGCTTTTGGTCTCCTTAACAGTTATTTTTAGTGGTCCCTTCTTCATTGAAATCAGTTGTGTTTGTGTCATCAGATTTTCATTTTTGAGAACTTTCCATCACTTTTGAGCACACTTCCTTTATAGAGAAGTGATGAAGTATTCTTGCTACTTGGGTATCGAGGTGGTACCGTAGATAGAGTACTAGGCTTGGAGTTGGGAAGACCTGGGTTTAAATCCAGCCTTAGATACTTCCTAGCTCTGTGACCATGGAAAAGTAATTTAACTTCTGTTTTCATCAGTTTCCTCAACTGTAACATGGGGATAATAATAGCTATATATGTATATATATATATATGTGCCCATGAGCAATCAGTCATAGTCATGGAATCATAGAAGTGGAAGTATTCCTCATTCAATTCCTCATTTTAGAATGAATGCACTAGGAGAGTCTAAATGAATCATTCAAAGTCTATGCTGTTGTTTGACTTCATGACAGTAGAAAGATTGGTAAACTTGGACTCAGAAGATCTCACCCAAGGGGAAATTCCTTGAAACCTCTAGTGTGGCAAACTGGGCATAAGGACATGATGGAGACTGCTAGCTCCTCTCATGTTGGCTTCTTCGCAGAGTCTTCTTCTTGAACTTGAAGTGAGGTTGGCCTCATCCATCTCCTCCCTCAAAGCTGGAAGCCAGAAGAATCAGAAACATCAGAAGTGACTGAAGAGCCCAAAGAGACTCCTAAGAGATGGAAGAGGCTCAGGAACATGGAGCTTTCTTTTCTCTAGCTGTCACCAATTCTGCCCTGATCCTCTTGGGGCAGCTTTGATCTCCAGAGGTTGTTATGTGTCCTTCATTCTCAAAGAGGATCATGACATCAAAGAAGTAATGCCATGATTTGCAAGTGAATTGCATTTAAGTGAGGGAGGGATGTGCAAAGTCACCAACCTGACTCTTTCCTCCGGAAGCATCTGGGTCCAGTGGTTCAGATTAGGATGACTAGAGATGGCCCTTGGATGCAGGGGGAGAACTTGGACTTTTTAGCTAATGTCTTTAACAGGTCTCAGTTTGACTGAGGCAGCACCCATTCAAGTGATTAAGACTAGGTGTGGGGCTTTGATTTCACAAATAAGGAGAGAATCCCAAACCAATGGGCTTTGGAGCTCAGGTTACACAGATATGGATAAACATCATGTTTAATCAAATATATCTGATATGCCTCTAAAGTGTATATACCTCAAACTTGAATATAATAGTAACTAGTCATGAGATTGCCTTTAAAATGCTACAGCAAAGTATAGAAGATTAGTATTTTTACATCATAATTCCTTCTACAAGTCATAGATTTTGGTTTATGTTTTCCTTCATTTGTCACTATTTTGTTCCTCTTAATTAGCTGCTTTTTCTTTCTTTGTAAACCCAATTCCTTTTCTCTTCAGTTATTTTAGATTGATGTTCTTTAAGGAAAACTTCCTCACCCTTAAACCTCTCCCAACCCCCACCCCCAATTTGCTTTCTCTTCCCCTAATTTTGGAGTTTTACTTAATTTTTTAGTTCCCTTTTCTTCCTTTTATGGTTCTTCCCTTCTTTCTTTTCCCTCTCAATGAAGTAGACAAGAAAAATCTCCCTTTCTTTACTCCCATTTCAACTTGTTTTGTTCTTTAGTTTTTTAAATTTTTATTTTCTGTGCCTTTTTCTAAGGATTTCTTTCACTTGTTCTCTTTATTATATATAATACCTTTCTATCTATTCTAAACTTCTATTCTTTGATTCATAACCCTTTCAATTATTTAATTCTTCTTTAGTCTCTGCATTCCTCATGGAATGTTAAGGTACCTATTTTTGAATTTCTTCTTCTAAAGCATTTCTATGTTATTGAGTTGTAAACCTTGCCTCTGGCCCCCTTTTTAGTATGTGCCTCCCTTTTAGAAATATCAATTCCTATAGGAAGTAGGATGTTATTGTCCCATGGTAGGGATTTTCCCATGTCCCTAAGAACACACTTTATTATTAATTTTTGCCTTTACCATTGTCACTTTCCTCATTTGTCTTGAAATCTCCATCCTGATTCCATACACTCATGTCAGGATGTCTGATTTCCCTTTTCCTAAAGCAAGATGAATGATCTCTTTTTAAGGACCAAATTTTGTAAATTACACTCGTTATAAGGTCCCCATCTTCTCTTATAGAATATTCCTGCCCCCCCCCCCCAACAGGAACATTTATTAATGAGCATCAGGAGGAAATGGCAAATCACTCCAGTGTCTTTGCAAAGAAAACCCCAGATGGGGGCACACAGAGCCAGACACAACTGAAATGAATGAAAAACAAGCCCTTCCACCATTAAAACAAGATTTCCCCATTTTCCTTTTGCTTCTCCATCCATTCTTTTGTAGCCTTCTTTTTCCCAAGAGACACTTTGATTCGATTAGAGTATATCACATATTCCCCTGTATCTCCTTATTTCTTTCCCCCATTGACACACCCTCCCCTTTTGTAATTTAGTCCCATGAAAAACACTGATTCCTCTATAGATGGAGTCATGTGGTTTTGTTCATGTTTCAGGCCTAATTTTCCACTATTCCTACAATTTGATTTCTACCTTTATCCTTGTTATCTTTTTTACATTTAGAAAAAAATCTCTTAATGATGTCTCTGTTGTTATTTTACTGTATTTATCCTTTTTTTTTGTTTGCAAAGCAAAAATTTTCAGGTCTGGATTTCTTAAAGTATTTTATAAATGATGCTATTATTATTCATAATAGTAGTAGTAACTCATAAATCCTTATAAAATTGAAATCAAGGGTAAAGTAATAATGCCTCTGCTACTAAGAATCAATCCTTTCCCATAATCTGATTAGGACAAACCAATAGATCACATGAGACCGAGAGGGAAAACTGTATTTTCCATATGAATGTGATAAACTTTCATTTTCCTTCATCTTAATTATTGACAGTAGCTAAGTAGCTATTCTTGGAAAGTTGCAGCACTGAAGAACAGGACTTTATTCTTTAGATCGTTATCTGGGTCATGGTTCTCTAAAACCTTATACTTATCCACTGTGATTGGAAAGGCAATGAAAGGTTCACCTGCCAGCAATATCATCTGCTTGAAATTTCATAATTACAACCATTACTTTGGGTTAAAACATTGCTTCCGAAAATCCTTCAATTAAAATTAAACTAGATTTAAATATGTTGTTTGGGATGGGCAACATTTAAATTCAAGGAGTCACCATCCAGAATTTACTGTTTGGGACTGGGAAGGGAGAACTGACCAGCATTTACTCCTTATTTTTCCCTCATCTCTGTATCTCTCTTTTGTCCCTTTCTCTGAGAAGACAAAACGGCCTTGTACTGTTCAGCATCTCTAATTCAGGGGAGACATTTGGAGGCCCAGACTGCAGCAGCTTTCTTTCCCTGGAATCAAAGTTGAAAAGAACCAAGTCAGAAACTTGGATAGGAAAGAATAAATTATGCTTTTATCTTTTCATCACCTAGCATTGAACTCCCTTAAAACCACATGTCCTTGAGTTCACTATAGTTTCCTCTTCTATTCTAAATGGAAACTGCCCCCCCCTCCTTTTTTTAGGTTATCAAGAAATGGTTGAAGGAAGGGAGAATTTTAAGAGATTTCAATTCATTTTGATATTAATTCATTTTGTTGCTGACTTTAAAATGGAGACTGAAAGCAGAGTTTGCCCTAGAGTAGATAATGAAGTGAGAAAAGTCTATTGTGCAACTCTCCAAGAGAACACAGGCTTTTAGAGATGGAGGGAACCTTAATTAATGATCTCATACAACTCTCTCCCCATCCCTTATCCCATTTTACAAATGAAGAAACTTAGGTCCCCAGAGGTTCAATGGTTTGCTTAAGGTCATACAGATTGTAAGTACAGGACTGAAGGAAACTCAGGCTCCATTCAGGCCTCCCTTCTCTTCATCTCTCAGCTCAATTCCACTTGTTATCTCCCCTCAAAACATACCTTCTGTAGGTCCTAGTTTCTCTCATGGTTATATTCTTAGTTTATCTCATGTACTAATATATATTTCTGTGTTATTTTGTTCTGGTCTGGTTAGGGCTAAGAGAATTCTGCCTTAGAGAAATCTCTGCTTGTGTTTGATCTAATACTTTTAACTCAGGAAAAATATTAATAATAATCCCCTGCATTTCTATATATTATATACAGTTTGCTTACATAGCGCTTTAAGATTGGCAAAATGCTGTGCAAATATAATTTCATTTGATCCTCACAACAACCCTGGGAAGTAGGTTCTATTACTATCCCCATTTTATAGATGTGGACACTGAAGTAGACAGAAGTTAAATGACTTGCCTAGATTTACACAGCTGCTAAGGTCTGAGGTTAGATCGGAATTCAGGTCTTCCTGTTTCTAGGTCCACTGAGCTACGTTGTTGTTGAGAAGAGATCACATATTGGGAATACCTTTTGTTAATTTTCTTCTTAAAATGGAGGCACAAACGTGGAAAAAAGAGGAAAAAAACATGAGTAAACATAATTCTTCCCTGTAGCCCCCATACTCTAGATTTTCCTCTGTATGTCTCATAGACATTTCAAAAACCAGAATCCTTCACTGAACACTTGCTAATTGTGTATGCTGGGCAAATTGTTTAACTTCTGTGAGCCTCAGTTTTTCTATCTGTAAAATGGGAATAATTATAATAATAACTCTGGGCTGTTATGAAGATCAAAAGAGAAAACTTGTAGAAAGTGTTTAGCAAAACTTAAAGTGCTATCTCAATACTAGCTGTTGTTATTATTATAAACTCATTATCTTTCCCTACATATCCTTCTCTTTTAACTTCCCTGCTTTTGTACCACCACTCTTCTAATTGCCCAAGGTTACAACCTTGCAGTCATTTTTTGATTCTTTTCTTTATAACCCCCTCACATCCAATCAGCTTCTGTGTCTTATTGATTCTTTCACCACAAAATCTCTTGCACCTGTTCTCAGGTGACTAAGGGGCAGCATATGCCAGGTAGGTCAGGCTATCACCGTCTTGACCAACAACTTGGCTCAGACCTTGATGGAGAGAGTCCAGGACGCTGCATCCTAATATCCTTGGGAATAGAAGTGTTCCCCAAACCACTAGACACACTTCTAGCCCAGGCCGTGCAGTCATTGTTGAGGGCAGAAATCATTGTGGAGAAGGGTACACCATCCTTATCATCACCAGCAAGAAATAATAGCCAGCTACTGACAATGGGCAGCCCTGGGAATGGCAGCACCGCAAAACCACTGGTCCTGTTTCTCTCTTAGCTCTCATAGCCTTCATCCAACGAAGCAGTTCCTGAAGAGAGGGAGCCAGTCATCCTCACCAACTGCGACTCACAGGGCAGAGAAGCCAGCCTCATTGAAGCAACAAGGGCCCCCAGAGGGAGAGACAGGAAGCAGCATGTGCCAGGCAAGTCAATCCACCACCACCACCTTGACCGCCATCTCCTCTTAGACCCTAACAAAGACAGCCCAAGTATCTGAACCTAAGAGTTTTAGTAAGAGCAAAACTTCCAATCTAATGCCTGCCACCATCCCTCTGGGAAAAAACTCCTGTGGAGATACAGCTGGATAACTGCTCCTGAAGGTGCCACGTCTAATGGAGTCCCCAAAAAGAAAGGTTTTACCAAAGTCTTTGGCACTGTCAAATGGTTCACCATCAGAAAATGATAATGATTTTATTACTGGAAATGACACTAAAGAGGCATTACTGTCTTGCTTTGCTGCTGCACCCAAAGCACCTGGATTTGTTAAAATCTGGCTTGTTGCTGAAATCTTCCATATGTGTTATTTTTACCCCCATTAGAATGAGAGGTCCTTGAGAAGAGTCTCACTTTTTTTTATAGTATCCCCAGTGTTTAGAACAATACTTTGCACATTTTGCTTAAGAAATACTTCATTCATTTATTCATTCTACTCACATAACCACCTTAGTTCAGGCCCCCATATCACTTCTTGCCTGGACTATAGTATTAAACTTTTAGTTGGTAGCCCTGTCTCCAGCTTCTCCTCTCTACAATCCTTCCACATAGCTAACAAATTGATATTCCTAAAGCACTTACCTGACTATACCACTTCCCTATTTAAAATTCTCTAGCAGCTCCCAAATGCCTCTAGGAAAAAGCACAAATTCCTTGCTTTGGCTTTTAAAGTCCTACATAATCCAGCTTCAGTCTGCCTTTCCAGACTTTATGGTTTCCTACATATGTTATTTGCTCAAGCCAAAATGGCCTACTTACTCTTCTCCATGTTATATTCCACCTTCAATGTCTGCGCCTTTGCTTAGGCTCTCTCCCTGCCTAGAATGCACTCCCTTCTCTCCTTCACCTTTGCTTTCTTCAATGTTCAGATCAGGAGTCACCCCCTACAGGAAAGCTACTGTATCTCCCCTCTCATATATATGTGTATATATATTTATATAGGCTTCAATTCTCTATATACATGTTTTCCCCCAAAGAATCAAAGTTTCTTGAGGGAAAGAACTACTTCATTTTCTCATTGTATTCCCAGAAGTTAGTACAGAGTTGGGCACACAGTGGGCACTTAATAGATGCTTGTTGAATGAATAAATGAATTTGAATCAATTCATCAAAAATTATTAATAACCTCTTTGCTAAAGATGAATAGGACACAGTCCTTTTTCTCCAGAAACTTAACATCAAGAAGAGAAGCTATGTCAGCTACATAAATAACCATAATACAAACTAAAATGTGATGTGTACATAAAAGAAGTACAAAGTTTGAAGAGTCTGGAAGAAGAAATGATCACACCTACTTGGGAGTGAAGGGGAGGGGAAGGTAGCACCAGAGAGAGGCCCTGAAAAATGGGAAAGATTTCAACAAAGAGAGGGAAGGAGGAGAGGGGGTGTGCATTCTGTACCTAGGAAATGGCTAGAGCAAAGGAATACAGATAGGAGAGGAAGGGAAGAATTCAGAGACTTTTGGAGTTCAGTTTTACTAGGGCAGTAGTTCTAAAGCTTTTTAGTTCAGGATCCCTTTACACTCTTAAAAATTATTGAGGGCCCTGCAAAGAGCTTTTGCTTATAGGGTTTTTAATCTGTTGATGTTTACCATATTAGAAATGAAAACTTCTTAGTATTATGAAAATAGTTTTAACCTCATGAACCCCCTGAAAGGATCTGAGGACCCCTAGGATCTGTGAACCATACTTTGAGAATGGCTGCACTAGGCTATAGAGTCAGTGAAGATGAATGATGGGTAATAGAGTCTGGAGCCAGATTGTGGAGAGTCTTAAAAGTCAGACTAAGTTTGGAATTTATTTTCTAAGCCACATGAAATTATTGAATGTTGATGAGCAGGGTTTTTGACCTGATGTGAGCTATGTGTTTAAGAAAGATTACTTTGGCAGATGTCTTTGCGATTAATTTGAAAAGGGAGAAACTATAGGCAGGGAAATCAGTTCAGAGGCTATTCCAGTAGTCCAAAAGAAAGGTGGTGATGACTTGAACTAGTGTGGTGGCAACAGAAATGGAAAGGAGGGGAAATATTTGAAAGCTTTTATGGAGTTAGGACAGCTAGGAGGCATTGTAGATAGAGAGCAGAGCTTGGAGTCAGGAAGACTTGAGTTCAAATCTAGTCTCACATATGTAGCAACTGTGTGACTTTGGGCAAGTCGCTTAACCCTGTCTAAGTTTCCTCATCTGTACAATGAGCTGGAGAAGGAAATGGCAAAGTACTCCAGTATCTTTGACAAGAGAACCCCAGATGAAGTTGTAAAGAGTTGTTGTATTCATCCTTCATTTTCGAAGAAGACCATGCCATCAGAGAAATGAGGACATGACTTGTACTTGACTTTGTTTTGAGTGAGGGAGGGCTGTTCAGGTCACCAGCCTCACTTTCTCCTCCTCAGCCACCTGGATTCAGTGACCAGATATTCATCAGGATGACTGGAGATGACCCAGTATACAATGGGAGACCTTGGTCTTTTTAGGCTAAGGTCTTTTCAGGTACTCACTTAGAGGGAGGGTAATGCATTGGTTATGTTGGATGAGGAAAAAGGTAAAGATGACTTTGAGGTTGCAACTCTCAGAAGAAGGAGGAGCAGATTTTGTTGGGGAAAGAGGGGGACTTCAGTTCTGGATAAGTTGACTTTGAGGTTCCAGGTAGAGTTGTCCTGGAGGCAGGTGCTCTGGGAAAGTGCTATGATTGTACATACGGAGTAGGGGATCATGTGCTTATCAATGCTAATTAAATGAAAAAGAATAGATAAAATTGCTTTCAAGGTATAAGAGATCAGAGAGAAGTTTATCTGGATTCTGGCCATCATTACAAATAGCATTCTTTTCAGAGCATGACCCTGACATTTCTAATATAGCTAGTAAATTGGGAATCCATTCATTTCCTACAATGCTTTCATATGAGGTTTTCAGCTTGTTTGAGAGAATACTTTAAAAAAAAATTTATCCTTTGTGGGAAAAAGAATAAAAATACATGTATTTCCTCCCCCATATGTGGCTGTTTTTGGTGTGTGCTTAAATACTCGGTCCAAATCAAAAGCAATTGGCAATATGCTAAGTGGTATACAAGTTATAACAAAATTTTTGGTATTTGCTGCAATGAAAATGTAATGGGAATCATCTCATGGCGCATTCTCAGGTTTTGCAGGGCTGGACAAGTGCTCAGGATTGAAAGACCTGTGCTTCTGGATGATGCAACCGTCCTTTACTGGTAACAGTGACTGGAGGGCTGTGTCTCTGATGCTTGGGAATGAGCCAGGAGGAGCTACCCAATCAGGAATTTATAAAAGGAGAGGGGAAAGGCTGATATTCATGCAGAACCTTAAAATTAATAATGTGCTTTACATATAAATAAGATGAAGGTTTCAGAACCTCAGCAGTTATGATTTTCTTCTACCTTTGGACAGACTAGATTTTTATTTTATTTAAAATAAGGCTGCTGATTTTCTTTTAAAAAAATCAACAAGCATTTATCAAACATCTACTACTGAACTCGGTGCAAGGGATGTAAATATAAAATAAAATGAAATAATCCCTACTTTAAAGCAGTTTATGGGAGATTTTAAATATAGTGTCCTACAGATTACAAAGTCAAGTACAGATATAAACTAGGCTACTGACTTTCAAAATAACTGCAATCAGATACACACGTAGAATAATTTGTCCTACTTTTATAATAGTTTTATTCTAAGACCTCAAAGCATTTTAGTGACTTCTGCATGGATTCTTACATTTCTCTAAAATTAGGACCAGTCTAACAATTGTTTTACCACCATTTCTTATAACTGGGTTAAAAGAAGCATTGAATTTGTTTTTCTAGAGTCCACAGTAGAGGCAGTAGCGAACATGTTTCCTAACTCCACTGCCATGGAGCCATGGAATTGTAAATCTGGAACAAACCCTGAAGATCCCTTATTCTAAGTTAAATGGCTTTTCTTTAAGGTCTTTTCTTTAGGTTAATTGTAGAGTTGAGACTAGAACTAAAGTTTCTGCTCAGTCTCAGTGTTGTACTCTTTCCATTTTTCTGGAGTGTGTCAATAATATTCCCATGGATTTTTTAAGGGCTTCAGAAGAAGAAAGGAAACATTTATCAAACATTTATCTACTACAGGCCAGGCACTGTGCCAAGGGTTTTACAAATCTTATCTTATTTAATCCTATTAACTCTGTGAAGTAGGTATTATTTCCATTTTACAGATAAAGATAAACTGAGGTTAAGAGAGGTCAAGTGAGTTGCCCAAGGTCACACAGCTAGTAAGAAAGTGTCTGAATCAAGATTCAAACTCAAGTCTTCCTCACTCTAACTCCAGCACTTTAATCTACTTTGTTGAGTTAATATATAGTAAATATATATATCTTTATATATATATATAGTATTATGATATATATTACAATGTATAATATATTAATATAGTTAATATATAGTCTTACATATAATATATAGTTAATATATAGTCTTATTCTCTCTTTCTCCCCCTTTATTTCTACAAATATACACACATACACATATGTGTGCATTTTCTTGATGTTTACTTATAAAATCATTTCCTTATCATTAAAGTCATGAAGCTTGGGGTTCCATTCTGCCAGTGGATTGGAATTCAACCCTGTTGAAACAACTTCTGTTCATTTATAATCTATCTCTCCCTCTCTCTCTCTTCTCTCTCTCTCTCGGTACATTGATATTTTCTTGTATAAGTTTCTGATATATAGTAGCCAGATTCTTCTTCAAAGTTTTTAGGATGATCAGTTATTCTTAAATTTTTTTCTTTGTTCTATCCTCAAGAGCCATCTTTTTTGGATGCATAGCTTTGAAATATTTTTCCAGCTGAATCATTCTCTGGGTTTATTTTTTCTGTTGCTTTAATTCCCACTATTCTCTTAGCAAATAACTGTTTTTCATTGAAGCAACTGTTTTATTTATATTTTCCGTAAATATTTTTAAACTGTTAAGTTTTGTCATTTTCTTGTCCTGAGATTCTGTGGTCATACTCACTTCTTTATTTATCTTATAATATTCCTGCTAATTTCATTTTCCCCTTTAATCCATTCAGTGTATTTATGAATTATATTTTGTTGTGTTGAGAAAATTTTAGCTTTGTTTCTGGTGTTACTGTTTGAATATTTTCATAATTATTTTCTCATTGTGTTAAAAACTCCCCAATTACACATTAAAACAATTTTAAACATTTAAAAAAAAATTTGAGTTCCAAATTCTATCCCTTCTTTTCTCCCTGAAATGGTAAGCAATCTGATATAGGCTATACATGTGCAATCATGTAAAACATTTCCATATTCTTCATTTTATACAGAAGGTTTTGAGTAGCTTAAAAAATGTTTTGAGTACTTCTTATGGTTTTTCTTTTTTTGTTTTTCCTGCTGTTTTTGAGAGGGATTACTGAGCAGACAAGATCCTTGAGACCACTACTATGTCATCTTTCTATAACTCCTCCATCCTCTTCTTGTGCATCTAGGATGAAATGCATTCAGAACTGAAAAATAAGGTTTTCAAGAGATAAAATAAGACCTAGGTGTACCAGGAAAATGCCTAGAGAGTCATTCTTCACCCCTCCCCCAGGCTGAGACCTTGTTGAAGAATAATTACTTCAATCAATAATCAGTTTCATGGCTGGCTTTCTTTACCTAATATGTGATTAAATTACTTCTTTAAAAATATTTTCTGTATTTTGTGTGCATAAGAACCTCTACATAGAGAAAATGCAGCTTAGCCAGTTTGGGAGTGAGGAAATGTTGGGTTCAAGTCTTTCCTCTGGTACATAGTAACTACATGACCCTGAGCAAGTCACAACCTCTCAGTGTCCCAGGCAACTGTAAGACTGTAAGCTTCAGAGGACGTGGAAGTCTGCATTGGTAAAGGAAATTTCCTATGCCAATGAAATTACAAATATGGTCCAAAATGAAAAGATCCTTAATATTTGGTTTTAATTCAGTTGCCTTAGGGTCTGTTAATTACTCTAATTACCTTTATTTCATTTTATATAAGCACAAATTCAAATCTATTAAGCTCCATGTGTAAGTTTATAGCAGCACATCTTGACAATTTTAGTATTTTGAATAAAGAGTTCCATAAGGAATAAGATCATGGAGCTTTGGCTCAAGATGTAAGAGAAATTGCAGGAAAACCAGAGCAGTAAATGTGAAGCATGAGACCTGAGACTTAGTCAGTGAGCTTGGGTTTCAACCCAGTGCTGCTGACAGGTAGAATGGAAAGCCCCCTTATTCATCAATTACTCTCAAGCAGTGTCTAGTCTACTCAGCCTACAGGGGACGGATGCTTCAATTATAACACTGTAATCTCAATTGACACCAAATTAGAAATCCAACTTAGTAAGTGCAAACCTAGTTTCATACCATGGGGAGTTGGAATCATATCTTTAATTCTTTATTGGTACAGAACTGCCGCAGGCAACCAAACTCTGGAACTTTAGTAATATGATGAGATAAGTTAAATACACCTGTGACTGTGAGAGAATTTCTTGTTAACAGAAGGGGATGGTGGTGGAGAGAATAGTGGGAAAAAATCAGATTTCTGTTTTGTAAGAATGACTTACTACAGCTGATCCCTTGAGGACAAGGCATTGAAAAAAAAAGGCTAAATGTTTGAAAATATCATACTGTAACTTCTTCACTGTTCTACATTTTTTATTTGCATTTCAAAAAAAAATCATTTAACTAATTCCATGGATCTGTAATCTTAACCAAATAGGTCCTATCAACATCAGTGAAGCTCAAAATCTGCTCTTGACTTTCCTGTACAATTCCAGGTTTTGTTATGTATCTCTCCTCTCCCCTTCTTTTTTTTAAATTAACGTCTCCCTCCCACTGCTTTCCTTTTGTTGAGCAAATTTACTAAAAACAGAAAAAGAAAATCCTCAGTACATAGTGTTAGCAGAGTGCCCTACACATAGTAGGATCTTAATAAATGCTTGTTGAATTGACATAGATGCAAAATTCAGCAAAACAAATTCCCATGTTGGCCATGTCTGAAAATGTCTGTCTCTTTCTACATTTGAAGTTCACCATCTCTCTGGCAGGAGGTAAGTAATGTGTTTTACTTTCATTCTTTTTGTCTTGTGGTTTAACAATACATTGCTAAGAGTTCTGAAGATTTTCAAAGTTGATTTTTCTCTATGATGTCATATCATTGTGTAAGTTGTTCTAGTTTTGCTCTTTTCACTCTGCATCATTTAGCAGGGGTCTTCCCAGTTTCTCCTGAAGCTATGCATTTCATCATTTCTTCCATTATATTTCATTACATTTATATACTCCAGTTTAGCCAATCTCTAGTTTTTGAGAACCACAAAAAGAGCTACAATAAATATTTTTGTACATTTGGATCCTTTTCCTCTTTTTAAAATTTCTTTGTGGTAGATGCCTAGTAATGGCATGGCTTGGTCAAAGGTATGAATTCTTCATAGATGATTGGGGGAACTTCCTCTGAGCCTTTTCATATTTAGTAAATATTAATGCAACGTTTCGATTGCTCTTTACTCTTGCTTTTAGAGGTAAATGACTAGCCTGTTCCAGTCATACATGATCGTGATGTTTTTTTATGGCATTTCTTGCATGTAAGCCATTGTTGGTAACATGCTGCAGTCTCCTTACACCCATCAGGCAGCTCTCAATTGCCTTCTGGCTCCCTGCAATTTTGATTTTTAGGAGATTGTGGTGATCTATGACTCACAGATGGCCAGATGGAATCATCAGTACTTGCTCTAACAGAAGAAAGACTAAGTCAAGGTTAAATATTTGCCCTTCCCCTCACCCTGAGTAAAGAGACTTAATCAAGAAGTAAATTTAGAATTGAATATATCTAGATGTTATTTATTTACTCACATTAAACACATGTACTAAGAATGAGAAGAAAGAAAGTAGAGTGTAGTAGAGTGACTTGGCCTCTAAGACAGGAAGAGGCAGGAAGGCGACACAATAGAGCGCAAATCTTGAGTTCAAATATGACCTCTGACATTTACTGGCTGTGTCACTCTAGGCAAGTCATTTTAAACTCTGCCACAGTTTCCGAGTCTGTAGGAAGGGAGTCATAAGAGCACCGAGCTCCCAGGACTGTCATGAGATCCAAGGAGGGCTTTATGAATCTTATAGTCTCATAAGAATGCTAAGAGGATGATAAGGAGGGCGATGAAGAAGATGAGGATGATGATGCTGTCTTGACTTCAAGTCTTTCTTGGAAATATGCTGTGTGCATGACGTGGCAAGTCACTTAACTTTTCAGTGCCCTAGACAGAGGCAGCCCTCTAAAAGTATAAGTTGGTGAGGAGTTACTAATGTGTATCAGTTGTGGGGATTTCTACACCGAATTCTTTACGGGGATGGAATCACAAGCCCAGACCAAAAAAACAAGGCTTGGAGGAGGAAAGAGGGGAGAACATATTGACTGCTTTTAAAACTGTCATTTTAAGATATACACTGGTATGTACATCCTGACTAAAGTAATAATTTAGATTTTTTAAAAGATAATAAATGTCTATTGTTTCTATGATTTTGAAATTAACAGTTAACAAGTTATTATGGTTAGTATCTTTACATCTGTATTTACTCTAAAAACATCACACACATTTTTTAAACAGGATTTAGTTCACATCATGACTAAATACATGTATTATATATTTATATGCACACATATGTGTATGTGTATATATGTATGTGTATATATAATATATACACACATATATGTATGTGTCTGTATATGTGTGTGTGTATAATTTCAGTTGAATTGTGTCTGACTCTTTGTGACCCTGTTGACTGGTGCATGAGATTTTCATGGTAAAAGTATTGGAGTAGTTTGCCATTTCCTTCTCCAGTGTGTCACCATTTTGCAGATGAGGAATTGAGGCAAAGAGGGTTCAGTGACTTGCCCAGGATCAAACAGCTAGTATCTGAGGCCAGATGAGAACTTAAGTTTTCCTCGTTGCAGGACCAGCCCTCCACAACTGAGCTACCTAGCTGTCTGTCTGTCTCTCTCTCCCTTTCCTTTTCTTTCTTCATACACACACATACAAATACGTACACACACACACACACACACACATATACATACATTTATATATAAATACAAGTATATTTAATGTGAAAGAACAGTAAGATCTAATCAAGAGCTTGTGCTTAATTCTGTTAGGTTTTAATTCCACCAGGGGAGACTGACCTTTGCAAGTCACCTGAACCTGATTATGTTTTAGAAATTGAATAAAACATGGATTTGTAAAGTGACACTGGACACCATGGTCACTTTCAGTGAGTGAATCTCAAAGGAGAAATCTAGCATGTATTAGTCACTATTGTTTTACACTTCTTAGATTCACATAATATGTACCACATGCACATGTATACATTTACACATGTGCACACATGCTTACAGTACATATTCATGCACCTATGTGTACATATACATAGATATATAGGACTTTTGTGAGCTTCTATCTGTGTTTCTCATTGGAAGGATACATTTAAAGAAGCATCTACGCCCAGAGAGCTGAGCTGAATACATCGTAGAACAACATGATTTCCAAAATCAGATGGTGCTCGTTTCATGTTCTCAGCTGTGACTTCAGAGGCCCCTGCTGTGGTGGATCTGGCAGAGGCCCTGAAGGCAGAAGGCCTAGGTTTTCTTTCCTGCCTCTGTCCTTTCCTAAGGATGTGACTTTGGGGACGTTAGCCTCTCTGGCTCTTAGTCTCTGCCTCTGTAAAACAGAGAGGCAGTGTGATTTCCTAGGACCTAAAGTCAAGAAACATGGGGTCAATCCCTAGCTTAGACACATGTTAGTGATGGTACTGGTCAACAAGTTACTTAACACGAAGCCTAGTTTTCTCATCTGTAAAAGGAGATAATGATATTTATGCCACCTAGCTAAGGTGGAGAGTGGATGGAACACTGGGCCTGGAGTCAGGAAGAGCTGAGTTCAAATCCAGCCACAGACAATGTCTAGTTGTGTGACCCTGGCCAAGTCACTTAACCTTGCTTGCCTCAGTTTCCTTATCTGTAAAATGAGCCAGAGAAGGAAATGGCAAACCATTCCAATGTCTTTGCCAAGAAAACCCCAAACAGGGTCATGAAGAATCAGACACAACTCAACAACAACAACTTCATAGGATTATTGAAAATCTTAAAATGCTACCTAAATTTGAGTTATTAATGATGGATCCATGATCTTATCGATGTAGGTACTCCTTACAACATCTTTATCCTTTGTGCATCTTTTCATGTCCTTCCATAAAACATCCACATCATATTCATCCGACCTGCTTCCTCTAGATATATTGATATTACATACATAGATACCAACAGAATACACGAGCTATCCACTGGTGTTCTTTTCTCTCTTGTTATATAACCAGGCTCTTCCATTTTATGATCCTACATCTTCTCGATGAGCACATTTGGAGGGCAACGTGTTTTAATCATCTTAGAATTTTAAATGATCTAGGATCCTGGAGAATGGATTTAAATCTGAAGGGGCATTATAGGTCTAGTCCAATCCCTTCATTTCACAGAGAAGGAAACTGAGGTCCAGAAAATTTAAGTGATTTGCCCAAGATCATATGGCAATATATATCAAAGCTGAGGGTTCTAATCATAATTCTCTCAGTTCCTAAGATTCAATGGTAAAAAAATATCTTAAATGTTCTCACTAATTTTCCAAGCACTTATATAAATTATCTCATTTGATTTGTTTCCCATAAGTGCCCTGTAAGGTAAATAAGGTGGATTTTTTTTACTTTTATAATTTGTAACTCTTGCTCACAGTTATATATTCTAAATTAACTTTACAATTTACAAAATTCTAATATATGAATTGGGTTTGTCTATAGATAGATTCCATGTTTCCGTAATGTCTGCAGCACAGAGTGTCTCACCTATTGAGCAAAATTCTCCATACTCCATTTCTCAAAGGTTGTGTGTGAACCTGAATATAAGGACATTGTGACTGGATAGAGTACGTCTAGCTTGGGGCAATTTAAAAGAAGATTCAGGAATCACCCAAGGCTAGTGAAACAGAAGGAGTTGGTAGCTGAAATGCAAGGATATTGGCACAAAGATGAGAGAGATAGGAAGAAAAGCCACATGTCTAGATTGTGCAGAAGTATTATTTTTCCTCCCAGAGAGCTAGTTGGTAAACATTTACCAGCATATGCCCAGATACCCAGAGGTATAGACCTGGCTTAGCTGTGCTAAAGCTCTGGCTCTGGAGATGTCAACATTTGCTAGCTGCTCTGCTGATGTGGAAAGAAAAATAATTAAACAGAGACTGCTACAGATGCTAATCTCTAATACCCTATTAAGTAATCTTACTGTGTCCCTCTCCTACTGTGTTGGGGAAACAGAAGGATTAATTAGAGAATACGTATGACTTAGTTCAATTCTATAATAGTTTCCATTTTGTTTTAATCTTTTCTTCTTATTTCTTGACTCATCTGGCATGGTCTGGTACACAATCACTCCCTTGATCCTATAATCCATGTTAATTTACATCTTTCCTTCCCCTCTCAGCTAAACTCCTTGAAAAAGTGGTCTATTCTCTACTTCCTTTTCTTTCCCTCTTTTTTTACCCTCTGACCTTAACATTCAACTGAAACCACTCACTCCAAAGTTATAATAATTTCTTAATTAACAAACCCATTGGTCATATCTCAGTTCTCATCCTCCTTGACCTACCTCTGTGAATGAGTTTCTCTTCTTTGGGTTTTTGTGACACTGATTTCTTGTTTCTTTTTTCCTTTCTGACCACTACTTCTGTCTCCTTTGCGGTATTTTCATCTATATCATGACCGTGAATTGTGAATGTTCTCCTAAAGCTCTTTCTTGGGTTCACTACTCTTTTCTCTTTATACTTTCTCACTTAGTGATCTCAACAGCTCTTATGGGTTCAGTTATAATTTCTATGCAGATGATTCCCAGATCTATACACATAACTCCCTTATGTCTCTTCTGAGCTCAAGTGCTATGTTGTTAACTGCCTATTGGATATCTTGAACTACATGCATCTCAGAACTCAACATGTCCAAAATACAACTCACTTTTCTTACAAACTCTTCCCTCTTCTGAACTTCCCAACTACCAATGAAGGTATCACCATTCTTCCACTAATTAAAGCTTACAACTTTATTGCCACCCTCAAGCCAATTCTCCAATCTAACCAATTGCCATATCTTATTTCTATCTTCACCAAATCAAATGTATAAATCTCATGCTCTCTATTCACACCCTCACTATTCTAATTCAGGCTTTCTTTAACTCTTGTCTAGATTATTTCAATAGCCTTAAGTCTCTCCCTTCCAATTTATCCTTCATTCACTGTCTAGAGTGATTTTCCTGAAGCATAGATCTGACTATGTTATCTTTCCCCAATTCCACACCCCACATCATGTCCAATAAATTCCAGTAGATCCCTATGGCTTCTGGGATCAAATAGAGTCTTATGTTCAGCATTTTCAATCTTAAATTAAAATAATTAACAAATACTCAAAGAAGGAAATAATGAGCATTTCTGTCATCTAAATAGAAAAAAGCATTGTGTATGAAACTTTGAATCTCTATTCCATATTACTTTCTATGTATTCATTACTTTAAAAACTGTTCTGCTTGCACCCTTTTTTTTTTACTTTCTTCTGTACTCTATGGACTTTGAAATATATATCAATAGTCCTCTACTTTTCAATTTTCTTTTTTGGGGGGGCATCGCAATCAATATCCCCTTTTCTTTCCCACTCCTTCCCCATCAATGAAAAAGAGAAAAACAAAGACAAGATCAACCTTCGTAACAAATATAGTTAAACAAAACAAATCCACACAGTGGATATGTCCCAAAATGTGTGTCTGCTATGCCTTAAATCTGTCATCTGTCAAGGGATGGGTAACAAGTTTCATCACAGGCCCTCTGGACACATAGTTAGATGGTCATTACTTTGATCAGAGTTCTTAAGTCTTTCAAAACTGCTTTTCCTTACATTGATCTTTTTTTTTTTTGCTTTGAATAGTATTTCATTTTTTCTCACAATTATACATCAAGAAAATTTTTAGCATTCATTTTAACAAGATTTTGAGTTCCAAATTTTTCTCCCTCCCTCCTTCTCCTCCTCTGAAAATGGTGGGCAGTTTGATATAGTTTATACATATGCTATCATGTAAAACATATTTCCATATTCATCACAGTTGTGGAAGAAGAAACAGGTCAAAAGAAAAAAAACACAAGAAAGAATAAAGCAAGTGAAAAAATATGCTTTCGTCTGCATTTGTTAGTTCTTATTTAGATGTGGATAACTTTTCCTTTGTGAGTCCTTTGTACTTGTCTTGGATCATTGTGATGCTGAGAAAAATGAGTCACTCATAGTTGGTCATCACACAACGTTGCTGACACTGTGTTTTTGTGGTTCTGCTCATTTCACTTTGCATCAGTTTGTACAAGTCTTTCCAGGTTTTTCTGAAATCTTCATGTTCATCATTTCTTATTGCAAAATAGTATCCCTTACAATGTTCTTAACCTCATAGTAATTGTTCTGATTCTGCTTCCTTCAATCTGTACCAATTCCCACTTCCCAGAGTATTCCTATGGTGCATTAATATATCACAATCAGTTCATTCATTCCTCAATTAATGGCCGCCCTTTCCTCTGTTAGCAATTTTCCTTTAAATATCATCTTTGGGATCAGGAAATTTGTTTTGCTTGTGACTATTTCCTCCCCAATATTATTCTCCCTTTCTCTCCTTATTGAATTCGTTGTATTTTTACACTGAACTCAGTGTTTGTGTATTCAATTCTCCTTTGTCCAGTTCATGTAAAAATGACCCTCATCTGATGCCTATTTCTCCCATATCCATTTGTGTATGATCTTCTCAAGGATTCTGATTATGGAAAAATATCAAGTTTCACCTCCTTCTTCCTCCTTTCTACACTAGTATATTCTTTATATTCTCCCTTTTCTTTCCCCTCTTAAACTCTCAGAACAAAATCAATCCACTCCCAGATCTTCTGTTTTTCTTATTAATTCCCTCAATGCCATTTGAAGATGTTAGAGTCTGAAGACAACACTTGTTGCTTCTTCCCTCTCCTCTAATAGAATGTTAGCCCTTCATCATCATACAGCCCCTTCCAATTGCTCAAATAAATTCACATCTCTAGATTTATCTGGACTTGTGTTTGCATTTCAGTGTTTCTACTCAGTTCTGGTCTTCTCATCAGAAATGCCTGATAATTCTTTGTTCCATGAAAGATCCTTTCCCTCCTATGGTTGGTAGTTAGGTGGCATGATGGAAAGAATGCTGACCTGGAGTCAGGAATACCTAAACTCAAGTCTGATCTCAGAAACTTACTAGCTGTGTGACCCTGTAAGAGCTACTTACCCTTTGTTTGCCTCAGTTTCCTTAACGGGAAAATGGGGATAATAACACTACTTACCTGGCAGAGTTGTTGTAAGGATCAAATGGGATATTTGTAAAGAACTTAGCACAGTGCCTGGCATATAGTAGGTGCTACATAATACTTAATGCTTTCCCCTATAGTATTACACTGACTTTGCAGGAAGTTATTCTTGGTTATAAGCCTTCATCATTTGGAATATTGTTCTCTTAAGATCTCTTTTTGTTTATGGCCAAAGCTGCCAAGTCTTACTATTACTGTTAGTTTGGTTTTTTATTTTGATACTTAAGACTGCTCCTTTCTGGATACCCACAGTACTTTTTTTTACCTGAAAGTTCTGGATTTTGGCTATGATATACTTGATAATTTTCCTTTTGGAATTTATTTCAGGAGTTGATTGGCAGATTCTTTCTATTTTCACTTTTCCTGCTGTTACTAATAGATGTGGACAGTTTTCATTTATGATTTTTTGAAAGACTATGCTCAAGCTTTTCTTTTTTTCAAATCATGGTTTTCAAAGTATCTGATGATTCTTAAAGGCATTTGATTCATTTTCACCTTCTCTTTTTCCAGAACTTTTATTTCATTTTTTAAATCTCTTGCTTCATTTCTTCTAGGTATTCACATAGCCCTTGTGGAAAATCCTTATTCACTTTAAGGCCCTGATTGCAGTTTTGATAGGTTACTTTTTCCTTCTAGGTTATATTTCTGGATATATCTGGATCTATTATGATTCTGCATATTGATCAGTAATTTCTGCTTCATTATCTTCGCAGTCTTAGTTCCAGAATTGGGGTTTTAGGCCAGGGCCAGTTTCTGTTTCCTGCTTCATTTTTGGGTGGGGTGGTTGGCCCTTCTTGGTCCCAGTTTAGGTTTCTGTGTTGACTTCTATCTCCCTTAGTGAAGAACTGTGGCATCTTTGAGGTTCAGTGCGCTGTCTCCAGGTCAGGGCCATTGATGGTGCTTTAGGACGTTAGAGCCCCTAGTACTAAAGTCCAGCCTGTACTGGTTGCTTCTACCCCCTGTCACTTCCAAGGCCTCTGTTGTGAGTTTCTGACTCTCCTGGGGCTTGCTCAGGATATCCCTCTTCCTCTTGCTGCTTCCAAATAAAACCTTACAGGCTACGAGTGTCTCTGACCTGGGTCAGGTCATGCTAGGAGACATGGCTTGTTTGTCTGAACATTGAGCATAGCTTTTCTGGTTGGTTCCCCTTCCTATTGCCTACAGGCTTCTGACTTTTTGTGCAATTCTGTAGTGGAATAAGTCACTTACTGTACTTTCTCTTTGGGTTACTTGATCATTATTCAATCTGGTGCAATTTAGAGGGTTTTACTAGAGTAGATTATGGGATTTATGAGCCTGGCTCCATTCACACAACTATCTCCTTTGTTTAGCATTCAAATCAATCATTTAATCAATCAACAAACATTTATTGTTGTTGTTCATTTGGGTCTGACCTTTCATGACCTCATTTGGGATTTTCTTGGCCAAGAGGCTACAGTGATTTGCCATTTCCTTTTCCAGCTCATTTTACAGATGAAGAAACTGAGGCAAACAGGGTGAAATGAATTACCCAGGGTCACAGCTACTATTAAGTGTCTGAGATTATATTATGAACTCTGGTCCTCCTGACTCCAGGCCTGCACTCTATCCACTGCACCACCTAGCTGCCCCTAAACATTAAAGTTACTTACTATGTGCCAGGCACATTAAAACTCTCTCAACCGGAACCTTTCCTACTTTTCTGACTCTCTTACATATTATTTTTCTCCATACACTCTGTAATTCAACTAGACTGAATAATTTGCTACTCCTCATAGATGAAACTCCATCTTGCATCTCCAAGCTATTGCCCTGCCTCTCCCCTATGCTGGATGCTCTCCTTCTTAGAATTCCTGGCTTTTGACAAGTCTCAAAGGCCACTTTTGCAGGAGGCCTTTCCCAGTCCTCCTTCCCCCCAGAGCCTTCCTTCTCTGGCTACTTTCCTTCTGTTTGTTTGTGTTTGCCTGTTCATTTGTATACTTTCCCTGTTAGGCAGTGAGCTCTTTGAGGCAGGGACTATTTTGACTTTCCTTTTATCCGCAGTGTTTAGCACAGCGCCTGGCACATACTAAGTCCTCAATAAATACCTGGAGATTAATTGATTGATTGTCTCATCCATTTGTGAGGACTTAGGGCTCCGAATGCAAATAGATGCTGACCCTAAACAACACAAAGCCTGAGAAGTGGGAAGTGGGGGGGGGGGGGGCGGGTGCTACATCTAAAACAATAACATTTTCAACGATTTTTAAGGTTTTCAAGGCACTTTACATATATGATTTCTTTATATCCATTACATTAATTGACCCTCAAAAGAAATGTGTGAAGTACTTAGCTCATTCCCTCACAATATTATTATGAAGAATAAATTAAATGAGATAAACTGTTAAATTGCTTTGTAAATTGTAAAACTTTATAAAAAGCAAGGTGCTATTTTTAGATCATTTAAAATTCAAAGAGGCTTAGAGCACACTGCCCTTAACATGGCTGGTACTTATAACATATTGGTTAAATTTAATTATATAGGAAGTCCTCTGATAGATACATAGGTGGTGCAGTGGATTGAGTGCTGAACTTGGAGTCAGGAAGACCTGAGTTCAAATTTTACCTCAGATACTAACTGTGTGATTTTAAACAAGTAGCTTTTAACCTCTCTCAGGCTCAGTTTTCATCTCTAAAATGGGACCAATAACAACTTATTTACAGAATTGTTGTGAAGATTAAATGAGATCTTTTTTGTAAAGTTCTTTGCAAACCTGAAAGTGATTAGAGTTTGGTATTTTTATGGAAGGAAGTCTGTGAAAGGAAACATCATTTCTGCTAATTAAAGGTGGGATTAAGAAGGAAAAGGGAGGAAAAAGAGAATCATTGAAGGCTTCTTGTAGCAACTGGTATTTGAGCTGGGCCTTGAACAATGGGCAGAGTCTCAATAGGCCCTGATGATGGTGAGAGGATTTCCAGGAATGGGAAACAACAGAACAAAGGCCATGTTCATGGAATGGTAGAGATTTTAGTTTGGTTGGAGTATGTAGTCTGCCAGAGGATATTGTGGGAGATGAAGCTAGAAAAAGAGGGCAGCACTAGGTAGTAGAAGGTCTTCAATGCCAGAATCAGTCATTTGGAAGGAATGGCACAGTGGAAAAATTCCTAAATTTGGAATCAGAAGACCTTGGTTCTGGTCTTGACTCTACAACTTACATGTGTGATTTTGAGCAAGTCACTTCACCTCTCTACAGTCTTAGTTTCTCCATCCATAAAATGAGGCATTAAGAGGAAGAGGCACATCTAAGTTTAATTTTAAAAGTTTCCTAACACTCAGAGGTCTCCCAAAGCAGACTCGGACAGCAGAGGTGTCCCTCGTTACTAGAGGACTGGAGGCAAAGGCTAGATGGCAACTTTCGATGGGTCCATTCTAGGAGACATTGTGGTTCACATCAAGTCTGGCCTGGATGGCACATGAGATGCCGTCGGAGGTTCTGAGACTTTGAGTTCTGGGACTGGATATCTCTTAGGCTCTTTCCAGTCCTAAAATACTATGATTCTATTGAATTATAGCAATATACAATGTACCTGGGGATTTGGCATCTAAAAGAAGATAGACAGCATCACCTAGTGGACGAAAAGAATGATCATTTTTTTTTTTCCTCCCCTCAGTTTAATACCACAAGGTACTGTATATATTCAGACACTGTAGTATAAATGACTGCCCAAGAACTTAATTAGTAACTTATCGAAACCTAAAACACTTAAAAGGGCCAGTCTGTGTTTCTGATTATGCTGGATGCATGTCATTCATTAAGATTGTAGGAGATAAAACATAATTAAAGAGCTAGGGCTAATTGTTTCCTGACTGTCACACATATGAGAACTCACCTTAGAAAGGATAGCCTATTAGAGCATTCTGAGTGGAAGGAAAAATACAATCTTGATTGAATGAATGAAAAAAAAATGTAAGTGCCTACTATGTGCCAAAGATTAAGCAGTGGGACTGCAAAGAGGAAATAGTTTTCAATGGACTCATGCTCTAAACACATTTAAGAGGGTTCACCTACAAGGCAAACGGAAGGGCCCAGTGACCCTAAGAGGACTGTGAGGACCAAGGCCCAAAGGTAACTGCACTGGCAGGTCAGAGGGCAGTGCCTGTGGCCCAGGCAAGGCGTAGTAGAAGGGGAGATAGTAAGGCCCATTCACCAGTCTGGATGGGCACTGATGTCTACTTGCCCCTTATCCCCCATTCCCTTTCCTGTAGGAGGGGTCCCAGAGCCTCTGTATTGGTAGATGCATCAGCATCCTGTATTATCAGGAAGACTGCAGGCTTTTTACAGTGTCTGCTTCCCTTTGGCCTGCAGGATAAAATCTGTCCTGGTACTCTGAAACAGAGGAGGGGGAAGGGGGAGAGGGACTTTTTTTTTTTTGGAGAAATGTGTAGGTGCTTTACAAATATTGGATTAATCTTATGGAGACAATAACTGCTTTACTTAACTAATAAGAAAAGAGATTACTTACACAAGCAAGATTGGACAGGATTTTGGAGCATAAAATGATAGGTTAGTTCTAAAAGAGAATTATAAGGGGGCCAATAGATTTGGTGCTGAGTCTAGAGAACACTGAGCAAAAATTATGCACAGAGACTGAATTTGAGTCCTTATGAAAGGCCTACTTAGCCATGCAGCTCTCCCCAGGGAACCCTTCAGGCACATATTTCAGATGAAAGCTATGGGAAGGATGTGGCGGAGTGGTAAAGGTATTTCTGAGGGAATTACTGAGGGAGGACCCAGGCCTAGCCTCTTAGGAAGAGAAAGAAAATCTACTTTTGTGTTACTAAACTAAGCCTTTAAGAAAGAGAAGAGGAGCAGTCACACGGCCCCAGATCTGAAGGAGCAAGGTGGGACTAAACCATAATATACCTTCCACTATTACTGTGAGTTACATGCACTGTGCAGGTCTGATGGGAAGGGGTTGACTCTTTAGCATTCTTAAGTGTATTTTCCTTCAAGGTGAGCTTCTGCCACAGAATAGCAATACAGTGTTGGAGGATTTTGTGGGTCTTTGGGAGAACTAGGAGCTTCCAGAGGGCAAGGGGTTGACTTTTGATCTCAGGTGTATTTCCCTTTTAGGAGAACTTCAACCACTGGGTAGGGTTCTAAGATTGAGAACTGTACAAGGCCTGGGTGAGTAAGACTCACTAGAGTGGGAAAGAGAATTGGCATGTTTATGGGCTGACATCTGAGTCCTTTATATTTTCTATTTTCTGCAGAGTGAAATAAATATTGTCTTGCATTTGATATATAGTTAGCTTGAGTGCTTATGGGGGTCAGGTGGGATTGGAGGGAGAGGTGGTTCCTGAGCCATTGAGATTAAGGTTCTTTTTACATTTTCGGCAGAGATTCATACATGAGCCAACTTCTTGGGTTCCTAGGGGAAAACCTTGGGTGGAAGAATGAGTCCCAAAGTGATTTGTACACAAGGATTGGGTTGGTTTGTTTCTCTGACTAGATCTTGTGTTCTTGTAGGGAGCTTATACTTGTCAACACCTACTCCAGTTTTTAAACAAGTTGTGAACAGACAGACATGCTTCATGAGCAACAAATTATGAAGACTAAGCCTATGTGAAAGGAACGTGTTGCTGTAAGCAAATAAGCCAATACAAATCAATCTGACATATATTATTGTTAATTAATGATTAACAATATATTCTTAATTAATATATTGTTAACAATTAACAATGAATAATTATTAGTAATATTATTGTTAATGTGTTAAAAGACAATTAGGTAAAAATGGTAAGTTGTTCACATAACTGATTCTAGTGAGTACTAATTTTACAGTCAAGTTATTAATTTTTATCTTTGTTAGCTTTTTACTTTGTATAATTAGCTTCAATGTTGAAATTTTCCTGCATATAACAGTTTTAAACTTCATCAAGACAAATGTCTAAGATCCAACCCTAAGAAGCCCAGTTCCTCATTCTATCTTCCCGCTAATTTAACATAATTATAATAAAAAATTTAAAGTACCTAGTACGTACAATTAATTCAATTGAACAGTTATTGATTACCTACTATTTGCAAAGTACCATGTTAGGTACCAGGGATTAAAAGATAGCTATGGCACAGGCTCTACTTTCATCTAATCTTTCTCCTCCTTCTCCTCTTCCTCAACAAGTATTTAAGGCCTACTATGTGCTAGCCATTGTGCTAAACACTAGGGCTCCAAAGAAACGCCCTCAGTCTGCTCAGTCTAACTGGGGGAGATGACTTGTAAATGACGAGTTTACAATACAGCGAAGGTAAAGATCACAAAAATAGCGGTGACATGAGGCCGAGTAAGAGAAATATAAAGAAGAGTTATAAAAAATATGATAAAAATTTGATGGAGAGAAATCACTTTTGGGGTAGAGGGGTTGTCAGTGAAGTCTTCGCTCAGTTGGACTTTGAAAGAGGGAGCACAACAGACAGAGATGGTAGGGCTGGTAGAAATGGAGAAATGACATTCGTTCCAAGCTCAAAAGCAGAGGTCGTAGGTTAGGACCTATTCCTGTTTGCGGAAAGTGAATGACGGTTCCTCTCATTGGGGCAAGATATCTCAACATATGAAATAGTGAAAAAGGACCCTGAGTGAACACTGATATGTCCACTGTTTCTACTGCATTTTCTAAATAGAATCCGAATTAAGTCAGAATTTCTATAAACAGATGTAGATATCTTTTTTCGTTGTTTATTTGTTTGTTTGCTATTAGCTCATGACTACCTGTGCAGTAAAGAGCTTCCCAGAATTATTTTTCTCTGGGTTCTATTCCTGACTCTCTGGACTTTCTCTACCATGTCACAGCAGCCTCTTCACTCTGGAAGTTTATTCTGCCCTTGGACTTCTCCTACTGGAAGTACACTTTAAACTCCTTTGACCCTTTCTTCTGATTGGCTGATTCCTCCCAGACCCAGAAGGAAGCTCGCAGGCCACCTATTTCTTCATTCTTGTCTGGGCTCCACACCTGACTCTGGACTTTCTCTACAAGTCCCCTGCATGGGTATCTTTTTCTCTTCCCCCATTCACCTTCTTTTTAATGTGTTGTCTTCTTTCCTTAGAATATAATCTCCTTGAGAGCACAGACAGTCCTCTTTCTTTTTGCTTGTATTTGTATTTCTTGGTCAGTTGTTGTCCTTTACACTCACAGAGGAACAAAATGGCATCCTTATGTCAGGGTCAAAGTGTGTCTGGCTGTAGCTGATCAGACTAATACAAAATTGGAAAACTCTACCACAAGTTGGGAACAAATATTCCATATAAACATTTGGAGATGTCTCTCGGTCTCCCATGTCTCACAGTGGATTCCAAAGATCTTCAGAGAGACCTTGAGAGTATCCTTGTAGTTGTCAGAAAAAGCTATATAAGTGAAGCAATTTGCATTTCTAATGCTTAGCACAGTACCTGCATGGATCATAGTGAGCACTCAATAAATGCCTGTTGACTTGACTTGAGAGTCAAGCAAGACTATGAGAAGCAAAGTCCCTAACTCTGCGAGCTCTGGCCCAAAGACAACCAAGCAGGGAGACTTTCTCTCCTCCTTCCTTTGCTCCTTCCAATACAATAATGATACTAGAAGATTCCAATGCACAGATCTTGAGGGTAGAGTTAAAGATAACACCTTGTTTCCCCATCAATTCCTGCTCTAAGACCCCTAGGAATTCAAAAGCAGACTTTTCCTGTACAGAAGGAGAAAGCAGGGAAGCTATGTTTGATGAGTTGTTAACCATTAACTCCCTTTCCTCTCCTCTGAATTGTACTACACAAAGACTTTTTTTTTAAACTAGGACTATAGATCTAGGGAAGGATCTTGGAGATTTATAACTTTCTTCTGCCCTCGTAAGACCTTAATTGGCTATAAAGAATATCCGGTAATAAATCTCATATGGCTACATGTTTTATGTTGGTAGATTGCTGTCCTTTGTTCTTGAAGAGGACCAAAATGACATCACTATGATAAAGTAAAATTTCAGTGTGTCCAACTGTGGCTGATCAGACCAATTCAAGCTCGGAATGCTCTACCACAGGTTGGGCACAGATAGTCCGTGCGAACATTTGGAGGTGGTTACTCCAGATTTGTGCATCCTACATTTCTTTTGTGCTGTTTCGATTCTGCTTTGCTCATAGAGCACAGCACCCTTTCTGATGTGGGCACGCTATGCCAGTGTTTTGCTTGGACCTTTCTAACTCTTATCTTTCTCCAGCAGATTGTCTCCTCTATAACCCCCCTTTTTCATTAAACTTCAGTCTCTCCCTGTCTACTGGATTCTTCCTTTCTGCTTACAAACATGCCCATGTTAGAGAACCTTAACTTGATTCACCCTTCTCCACTGGAAACCATCTTCCATCTTGCCTCTCTTTCCAAGAGAGTTAAACTCACCAAGGCTGTCTACAATAGAAACCTCTACCTCCTCTTTCACTCTTTAACTTTTTCCAGTCTCGCTTTTTACCTCATCATTCAACTGAACTGCTCTCCCCAAAGTAAACAATGCTCTCTTAACTGCCAAATCTAACAACCTTTTTCAGTCATTGGCAGCCAATGATAACTTCAGTCATCTCCTTGATGTTTTCTCTAGGTTTTCAGGACATTGCTTTCTCCTGCTTCCCTTCTTACCTGTCTAACCCCTCCTCTTCAGTTTCCTTTGAGTCTCTACTATGGATCTTTAGCTAGCTTGCTTTCCCTAATGGAGGGTGCCTCCAAAAGTTCTGCTCTGGACCCTCTTCCCTTCTTTCTTATGCTGTTTTGCTTGGTAATTTCAGCAGCTCCTGTGGATTCAGGTAATTGATTTATTTGTCCAGGCTTAACCTCCCTCCTAATTTCCAGTCTCCTATCTCCAACTGCCTAGCAGACATTTTGAGCTGGATGTTTCATAGACATCTTAAACTCAATGTGTTCAAAATTGAACTTATCATCTTTTACCCCAAACCCTCCCTTCTTCCTAATTTACTATTAATGCTGAGGGTACCACTATCCTCCCAGTCACTCAGGTTCACAACAAAAATGTCACCCTCTAATAGTATCTACCTCACTAGGGTTACACTAAGGATCAAATGAGTTAATCTATATAAAATACCTTTCAAACCTTATAGTCCCATAGAAATGCTAGCTATTGTCGTCATCATCATTATTATGATTCCTCCTAAAAACAAACTCTATGAACAATGTTCATCATCTTATTCTAGCAAATTCCTAATGTGAAAAATGTGAGTCTTGTGGAGCCAGAAGATTTTTTCACAGTTGCTTTCTTTTTGTTCATGCGCAATGAATAATTTAGGTTTGAACAATGCAGAGATAGCTTGGAGACAGCCTAAAGATCTGAAACGGACGGTGTCTTACAGGATGATGTTCAATAGCTTCTTCATTTGTCACAAGATCCACTTCAGCAGATTCATCTTTTATATGACACTTCTTTATTGAGGCACTGGAACATACTGGGCTGACTCCTGCTTCCTAGATTCAGTGGGTGTGATGTTGTCAGGCCTGCTGCAGTGAGCACTATCAGTCTCACTATTACGTCGGGGTTTCTTTAAAAGGGAATATTCCTTTTGCAAATCCTCATTCAAAGTACATATTCTTTCCTAATCTTTATATTTATTTTGACTCTGAAGTGACATTTTGTAATTAAATCATTTTTAATGCTTCCAACAACTTCAAACTACTAAACTATGTTTTCCTATTGAACAGTAAATCCAATGAGATTAGGTATTGTCTTATCTAAAATTCATATCTCAACCAAGGTCTATCATGGTGGTCAGCAAAGGGTAAAGATTTACTAGTGGAAAAAAAAAATCACTCAAGCAAGATGAACTGGAGACCCTAATGCCAGAAGGCAAATATAATTGCATAGATATCACTGAGACTCGGCCAGATGAGACTATGACTGGACTGCTGCTCTGTAAGAGGCTACCTGAGCAAAAGAAATAATACAGTTAAAAATGTGTATGTGCGTGTGTACCTGTGTATGCATATGGGTGTATGTGCATGTGCGTATATGTGTGCATGCATGCATGAGTGCCTGTTGTGGGATTTCAGGAACAGGAGTGGGTCTGGGGAAGTAATATAACATTGTATATTAAGATTAACTCATTTAAGGAAATACAAAAACCAGAACAGGAGCATTTCGGTGAAAATCAGTGTAAGCAGATATGGAAGTGATATTGTCATGAGAATGTTACAGACCATCTGAACAGAAAGGAAAAACAGATGAGGAGTTTGGAAAATATCACAAGACTGGCATGGAAGCAGGATATAATGGTGATTGGGGCTTTCAGTTATCCAAACATCTGCTAGAGCTCACTCTCTGCCAAGAGCCAAAAGTAGCTAACAATTTTTGAACTTGCTTTAATGATAATTTCATCTTTGAAAAAGAGGGAAGAACCATCAAGGGGAAAATTAATTATATTCTTTATCTGATTCTTACCAATAGGTAAGAACTGGTTACTGGAATGGAAATGATGGGAACTTTGATGGAAGTAGTCTTTTGTTCTTAAGAGGTTGCCATAGAGGGAAAAAAGGTAGGAATAATCTGACATGCCTCCTAGATTTTAAGTGAGTATATCTCAAAGGAGTCAGAGGAAGGGTAGGTAGAATCTTATAGGCTAAAATTCTGTGACAGAAGTTAACTCAAGAGGGATGAGAAGACGTAAATAAAATGCTAAAGATGTAAAGAAAAATAATTCCAGAGCGGAGGGAAAAGGAACATCATCTGAACAGGGAATCTGTCAACTAACATGGATTTTTAAATGACATACACAGATCGGGGAACAGGGGTAAATTAAGAAAAAAGATGAATACAAAAGCATAACGTAGACCTGTAATGATTGTGTTTCAGGCTTCTGTAACAGAAATGCTAAAATTCATAATAAGCTGAGATCAGTGAGAAAAGGACACGACAAAGGATTTTTTAAAAAGTTATATTGAAGAAAAGGGTAGAGTCAAAGAAGAGATGAAAACATTTGAGGTGGATGAGATGATGATAATTAAAGACAAAGCTTCTCAATTCTTAGTTGGCTTCTGTGTTCTCTGCCAAAGAGAACGATCTTAGAACTCGAGAGGACAGAACATGGCTAATCAGGGAGTCAATACTCAAAATAAATAAGGATATAATAAGAAAGTACCTAGATGACCTTAATGAGTTTAAATCAGGTGTACCAGATGAACTACATCTTAAGGTGCTAGGTTGGAGTTGGATAAATGTCTCAGTAGAAAAAAAAAGAGAAAGAGAAACAGAATGAGAGAGAAGAGGGAGCCTGCAGACTACATGTGAGGAGATTATCGAATTTATTATTAAAGGAATGGTCACTTAACCTCTGTCTACCTCAGGTTTTTCATCTGTAAAATGGAGATAATAATAGCATCTACTTCCTAGAATTGTGTAGTTATTAAATAAGATAATCTTTGAAAAGTGTTTGCAAACCTTGAAGCACTATATAAACATTGGTTATCCATAGTTAGTTAATAGTTACTGTTAATAGCTAACTTGATGATAGTCATATTCTGGAAAATTATTGATAGGCTAGAACTGAATGTAAGATTAAATTGAATATAGAGATGGTTGTTAAAGCACTTGGGCTAAAAATCAGCTTCACAAATACAGACTAGCTGAGATGTGGTTAAGCAACAATTTGTCTGAAAAAGAAAACTTTTAATGAATCCATATGAGTCCACACTGTGATATGGTAGCCAAGAACCCCACTGAAATCCTAGATTACTTTGAGAGACATGACATCCATGAATAAGGGAACGATAATTCCTCTGTACTCTGTTCTGGTTATATCATATTTGGAGTTTTCTGTTCATATTGGTATACCATATTTTAGCAAGGAAATTGATAGATTGTCCAGAGAAGGTCTAGAGGATGGTGAAAGCCCTTGAGTTCAAGACATATGAAGATCAGCTGAAGGAACTGTGCATGTATAACCAGAGGAAGAACTGGAAAGGGCAAGACCACTACCATCAGATACCTGGAGGACTGACATCTAGGTAGTGTATTAGGTAGAGAGCTTTGTGCCTGGAGTCAGGATGACAAGTTTAAATTCAGCCTCTTATTAGCTATGTAACCCTGAGCAAGTCACTTAACCTTTGTCTCAGTTACCTCACCTGTAAAATGGGGATAATAAGAACATCTACCCTGTGGAGTTATTATGAGGATAAAATGAGATACTATTTCTAAATATTGTGCCTGCCATATAATAAGTAAGTTTACATATAAGTTTTTCTTCCTGTTTGTCCTGAGATAGCAGAAACAGAAGCAATGTGTGGAAATTGCTTTTGCTTGATATCAAGCAAGCAAGCAATAAATTAAGTATTTATGAAGCACTTACTGGGTGGGAAGTTCTGTACTAAGTGATGAAAATTCAAAGAAAAGCAAAAATCTGTTTCCTGCCCTCAAGGAGCTTAAATTCCAGTGGGGGAGACAATATATAAACAACTGTATGCATATAAATTCTATACAGTATAAATGTGAGGTAATCTTAGGAGAAAAACACTAGTGATGAGGGAAATTGGGAAAAGCTCCTTTTCAAAAGTAGGATTTGAGCTGTCTTGAAGGTGATGAAGGGAAACCTTCTTGAAGTGTAGGACAGCCGGTTAGAAGGCATGCATTTGGGAGATGAGTGTGTTGTTTGCAAGGAGCAGAAAGAAGGCCAGTGGCACCTGTGGTGTTTAAAAAAGTTTGAGAGATATAATTTACTAATAATGCTGGCATTTTAATAAAAGGCTGGGCTTTTGGCCGTCTCTCTTGGTGGTGGGCTCATAGTCTATATGCCCTTAGAAGAGCAGGTGGCAATCAGCTCTGATCTGTCAACAATTAATGAGAAAATGAATATTACAGTGAGGGACTGGGCTATGTTATAATGAGGGTCTTGGGGGTTTATGCTTTGGGTCACTCAAATCTTGGGTCAAAGAGACTTATCAATTTCCATATCATCTGTCTGAAAAGAGGGAGAATCAACACTTCCCCAGACCTGTCTGAGCAAACACTGAGCAGGAACACACCATTAGCCCAAGTATAGTAGGGGCAGCTAGGTGGTACAGTAGATAGAGCACCAGTGCGGGAGTCAGGAGGACCTGAGTTCAAATCTCACCTCAGACACTTGACACTTACTAGCTGTGTGACCTTGGGCAAGCCGCTTAATCCCAATTGCCTCATCCTGGATCATCTCCAGTCATCCTGATGACTATCTGGTCACTGGATTCAGATGGCTCTGGAGGAGAAGTGAGGCTGGTGACCTGCACAGCCCTCCCTCACTCAAAACAAAGTCAAGTGCAAGTCATGTCATTATTTCTCTGATGGCATGGTCTTCTTTGGCCAAGAAGGACGGACACACATGGTACGATATGCTTCAGTCAAAGGACAAAAAGGGAAAAGTACCTAAATGTAAAAAAACTTAGCAGCTCCTTTCATAGTAGCCCAAATTAGCAATTAAAGGACTATCCTCCTTTTGGGTCATGACTAAACAAATTATGGTACATGAATATAATGAAATATTATTGCACTCTAATAATGAAATGGGAAGTTTTAGAGGAAGCTGGGAGGGCTTGAACTGATGCAGAGCAAAGTGAGCAGACTTAGGAGAACAATTTCTAAAATGACAGCAAAATACAAAGATAAATATTTTTTTAAAAGTCCGGTCTAATGAGCTTTCAAATAAGATCTTTCCAAAATAAAACCTGTTCTTGCAAGGTATATTGAGAAGCACAGCAATTCCTAAAAAATAGATGACACTGGCCTTGGAAGACTAGCATCTATTCCAACTTCTTCTGAAAGGTGGGTAAGAGAACAAGGAAGGACTGAGCCAGCAGTGATGTCACTATGGCTAAGTCACACTGGCAGGAATACCACAGAATTCTGTAAGGGGCACAAACCATATAACCACTTCCTAGAGCTCATGGAACTGCTCGCCCAGGCTGTTTACGACCGCTATCACACCCTCTGGTTACTAGAGGAGGAGAAGTGGTTTTCATTGTGTTCTTGTACAACAGTTAGGGTCCCTCAAACACTCACTGCAAAGACTCCCCAGTTTTTGGCCCAATCTCATAGGGCACTTTCTAAGTAGTCTTTTATAGTCTCAATCAGGATCTCATTAAAATTCTGAACGTATCAAGATATGTGAGAAATCAGTAGCACATCCTCATAGCCCCAAATGATTCTTAGTTGGCAAAACACATTCATGTAGACTAAGTGAACATTCATGATCTCACCCCTGTAGCAGTCCCAGCCTGACTGTGCTTGCATCCTTTTTGCTGTGAGGACACCCCAAAACAGCTAAGGTCTCTGCTGCTAATGGCTTTCCAGCCATTGACTCTTCCTACATCAGAAAAGATGCTCAGTTTCTGGCACAGGCGTACTCAGAAGAATAGAAAAGGGCTCAGAAGATGCTGTCAAGGATGTAATTGTCACTGACTATCATTGTCTAAGCACTGATGAATGTTGAGCCTTAAAACTTCTAGCAGTTAACTCTATGAGAAAGCTACAGAAGATAGAGCACACAGAGACAAAGAGAGGAAGCCACTAGAGTGTGCACAGATCTTTTTTTAAGAGCTGTGCTCCTATACCAAATAGGTCTCACCTTGCTCTCTGGTTTTCCTACCAGTATAGCCAATTCTTCAAAATGAGGGAAACTTGAGCTGCACTGGGCACAAGGCTGGGCTGAGTCACTACAGTTACCAAAAACAGGAAGATTGAGGGCTAATCTTTGTGTTAGGGAGGTAGTAATTAAAACAATAACCCTGACAAAGGCACCAGTCTTACTTTCTCCAAAGTTGCATGTAGCCAGTCTATAACACCTGAATCAAGGTTTCTAAGATGCCTCATATTGCAGAATATGATGCAGGAAAAAAGGGCATTTGATTTAGAGATGGAGGACGTGCCCCTCACTACCAAGTTGACCTTGGGTCAAATACTTAGGATTAAAGGACATCTAAGGCCCCTTCCAGCTGGAGATCTGTGATCCTGTGACTACATTGCCAAGAAGAGCCAGCGACCTAGAAGGTCTGATGAGAACTGTTTGGCAGAATGTTCTAGTTCTCTGGTTACCTAAGCAGCCTTCCCTGTGTATTTTTGTGTTCCCTTTGTTGTGTGTGTCCTAGAGGAGAATCTTGCGTCATGGACTGTACAACACAAACTGCCGGAATCTTCAAGGCATAGAAATGTATATATGTTGTGTCCCAATAATCTTAGTGCAATGTTAACCTTTCACATCCTAAAATGGCACTAAGACTTTTGGGACAGGCAACGTATCACTGGCAATGATGATGCTGTGTCACAGTCACTGATAGTCGATTCTTAGCAGGACTTGGGCTCTCCCCAGTTCTCTTGAACATGTATCATGTCTGTTAGAGATTTTAGGGTTATTTCATTCAATAAACATTTATTAAGTGCCTAGGACCCTGACAGATGATTTTATAATAGAATTGTTATTTTAGACCCTAGGCCATGTCTATTATTGAATAAGGATTGATAATCAGACTTATCCATTACAAAGATTACTTTGGCTATGGAATGAAGGTTAGAGAGGGGATAGCCTGAAGGCAGGTGACCCATCAGAACGCAATAAGCACAGTTGAGAATACAGCTGCAAGAGTGCTGAGCAATTTGGGTTGAAGTCCTGGTTCTGTTTTTAACCTGCTAGATGAACTCAGATAAATCCCTTTCCTCTTGGGTTTGAGCTTCTTCATCTATAAAGGCAACTTGGACTAAAGGATTTCCAAGTTCTCTTCCATCTCAGAAGATTTGGGCACTAAAACTTGTCAATCAGTTATGCAGCAGGCAATTGTGAATGCATCACTGGAATTCAGGGCAAAGGTACAAAATTCAGAATCAGATTGATGGGCTGGAGAGCTAAGGTTAAGTGAAGATGAATTTGTCAAGGGAGAAATCAGAGAGTAAAGTTGCCCAAGGAAAGAATGCTAGGGTTGACCACACTTAGAGGGCAGAAGGAAGACCTAACAGGGAGCAGTTGAGGAGATGGAGAACTGGAATAAAGCAGTGTAGTGGAAGCCAAGGTTAGTAGGAGTATCACGAAAGAGACGATCATAGCATTAGCTATTCTCAAGTATTAGTGTTAAGCAATATTTTGTTTGAATATAGGATTTCTAAGACCAATGCCTTTTCTTTAAATAATTTTAACAATGTTTTCGCTGAATTTGTTGATCTGTGGGAAATTTCCCATTTTAAGTGTTTTTTTGAAGATCCTAAGTCAGAACTTTGGTTCCAATTCTTCCATAATGCATTTCTATTATGCAATTCCAGACAGAAGGGGAGGTACATAGGAATGTATAAACTGCATATAGATATTTGTATGTCAGAATTTGGAAAAAAAATTGGCAAAAGTGAGAGTAATTGTGGAAGGCTGCCGACAACGTGATTATATCCAATTTGTCACGTGTGCGTTTTGTTTGTACGTGGTGGTTTGCATATTGTTCTCCCCATTAGACAGTGAGCTCCTTGAGAGCAGAGCCTAGTTCTGCTTTTCTTTCTATTGTCAGCACTTAGCACAGTCCCTGGCACATAGCAGGCACTTGATAAACAGTTGTGGATTTGACAATGTTATTTATAGCAATTTGGCTCCTGTATAGAGATAGGAAGGTTGGGGGGAAAGGTAGGGTAGAGGTGGGAATGAATTATGAATTATCTGTATCTTTGAAAGGTCAATTTTTTAAAAAAAATTTATTTATTATTTGTTTTCAGTTTTCTATAATCACTTTCATAAGTCTTAGATTTTATCCCCCCCCCTCCCCTCAAGACAGCATGCAATCTTATGTGGGATCTACACATATATTCTTATTAATCACTGTTTCACATTAGTCACGCTGCACAGAAGAATTAAAATGAATGGGAGAAACAATGAGAAAAACCAAAACATAGCACAAGAGAAAATAGTCTGTTTTATTCTGTGTTCCAATTCCATAGATGTGGAAGGCATTTTGCCTCAAGAGTCCTTTGGGGATGTTTTAGGTCTTTGCATGGCAATGAAGTTCCAAGTCTACAAGAAAAAACTCTTGCACACTGTGGTTGTTGCTACGCACCCAGTTCTCCTGGCTCTGCTCCTTTCACTCAGCATCAGTTCATATAAGTCCTTCCAGTCCTCTCTGAAGTCTTCCTGTTCATCACTTCTTATAGCACAATAGTATTCCATTACGTTGATATACCACAGTTTAATTCAGCCATTCCTCAATTGATGGCCATCCCCTTGATTTCCAGTTCTTGGCCACCACAAAGACAGCTGCTGTAAATTTTTTTGTACATGTGGGAGCCTTTCCCATTTTTATGATCTCTTTGGAGTACGGTCCTAGAAGCAATATTGTTGGGTCAAAGGAAAGGTAAATAAAAAAATCTACAAATCTCTATTCAACTATCTTGCACTCAGTCTTTCTTTTTAAGCTCCAATGGGATAATCTAGAAAGTCTTCAAAAATATTCTTCCGACTTTGCCATATAATGAGTTTTATGTCTTTAACAGGCATCTTCCACCTCATATGGCAGCCCACTCCACTTAGGACATTTCATATCAGACTTTTTCCCTTATACTGAGCCCAAATATACCCACGATAACAGCTCAACCTTCCGCAGACATGAAAGGAATCTCATTCTTCCACCCACCTCCAGATGTTTGATGACAGCCTTACCTCCTGCTTTCCTTCCCTCCCTTCCCCCTTCTCCCTTCTTCCTCACTTCATTTCCTTCCCTTCCTCTTTGAGAACAAAGGATGAAGTCTCTTCCTTCCCTTTTCTTCCTCCCTCTCTCTTTCCTCTCATTTTCTTCTTCCCCTTCCTTCCTTCTCTCTATTCCTCCCTCCCTTCCTCCTTCCCTCCCTCTCTTCCCTCCCTCCCTCCCTTCCTCCCTCCCTCTCTCCCCTCCCTCCCTTCTTTTCTTCTATCCTTCTTCCCTCTGTTCC